>NC_135095.1:18055000-18072500 GCF_051107435.1 Chaetodon auriga | reverse complement strand
TGGACTCTGATGACATGGACCACCTGACCCTCGTCTCCTGCACAAAGCACAAAGGTCACAGTCATGATTCGGCACTTTGGTTTGATTCTGATCTTATTCAAATAAAGAAATGCATCATACTGCATTCAAGCCTTCTGCTAACAGGACCGACCGCGACTTAACGGTTCTTCAAACTGCGCAAAGAACTTCATGAACACGACGCTAAACGTTTGTACACATTGAAGGTTGACAGCAGGAACAGCAGCGCTTTGAACATTAAAAGCATCACTGCTGGTTGAAATCGTCAGGAAACTATTTTTGGCTCAGATCTGAGCTTTCTAAAAATCCTCCCGTGGGGCTCTGGAAGCGTTTCATCAGCCTGAGCGGTCAGCTGGAGTTAAAACATGGAAATTAACCAAATTGAAGCCATGAGGTACAAGCTGCCATTTGAAAGAAGGTTAATTATGCAGAGAAACAGCTAAAATCTGAGGAGATGGGAACAGTGTGGAAGTCAACTTCTGAGGAGATGACGCCCACACATTATCTCCGCTCAAAGAGTCCGACGGGGGGTGGGGGGGTGGGGGGGGGTTTGACAAAGTAGGACACACACTCACACACACATGGATGGTAATTACACTTAATGGAGGCAGCACTCAGCCTCCGACTCCTTCTATGACTCAGCCTAATCAGACTTCAGTGGTCCGTGTAACCTGGACCGAACTAATCAACCACCTACACCACCAATCATCCGCCAGTCACAAGACTTCGGTCCACAGCCAGGCCCGACCATCAGCCCGAGATGAACAGAGTTTAACGACATGCCGCCGCCGCTCAATGAGCTGATTTCATGGCGTCTGATCCTGAAGCTCTTCACCAGGAAGGATCAATTACCATCGAGAGTCACACAAGAGGATGTTTAACAGGATCCGCCATTACACTCACACACTAACGTCACATCGTCAAAGCAAACAGTGATGCAGCTGATCCACAACAGGGTCTCCATTACAAAACAGACGCAAGTGAATTCTTCATTTGGATGGACGCCACTTCAAAATAAAAGCACCAAAAAAGCCAAAACTCTGCAGAGTCGAATTACTGAGCAAAATGATGACATTTGGACGCAACACTTCAGTGCTGAAGGTGCGAGTATGTACTCCTCAGAAGAAAAGGCAGCGTGAAATCCTGCATCTACAATACTTCTACAAACGACAAAAAAGATTTTAAATACAGATTAATCTGTCAATTTTTTCTCAATTATTCCTTTAAAATGTCATAAAACAGTGAAAAATGTCCATCACTGTTGTCCTGAACCCAAAAATGCTGCTTAAAAAACTTCCAGGGTGATTAATCGATCACCAAAACACTTGCTGATAAATGAATGCCTGACTGATTACCAATAAGTCGTGACACTGAAGTCACCATTTATCAAACTGTCAGTATTTAATGATGAATATGACATTCACAGCCTCATTAAGACCTCAAGACAATTAACTCTGTGAGGCTGAATCCTGTTTCACGTGTCCACGTCCCTCATCGGCTCGTCTTCCAGCGGAGGACATTTTGCTCCTCTTACAAAGTCGAGTGACGGTTGGAAGGATTTCAACATGTTCGCCCTTTAATTAACTGGATATTATGAATCCATCCAACCATCTGCCAATCAATCCTGCATCTACCCAGCGGTAAATACAACCTCCTGTACGGCAGCACAGGACGTCCTTGGGACTTAATGAACGCTGCAGCGCTGAAGAGCAGCGACTGATTGTGTTTGTATATCTATCAGCCGGAAAGTTCATTTGTAAAGCAACAGGACGAGCTCGTGTTTAACGGCACATTTTCAGGTATTTCCCCAAAGAGTCCAAGAGGCCCGAATGGGAAAAAACGGAGTTTTTCATTTAGACTCACAGAATAATTCAGTCACAAGCAAATCTGAGCAGATTTCAGAGCTTTTAAACGTACATTAAAAACGTCCATCGCGATCAAACTTTAAATTTGAGAATCCAGATGTGCACACGGGTATTTTTCAACAGTTTGTTGTGACGGAGCCTTCATGTGTTGAGTGTCGCTTTCCTTAAAAATGGCGTCTGAGTGTTTGAAGTCTTTAAACTCTTGAACAGAAAGTATGTTTTATAGTAAAGACCAGAACTCTGCAGAGCTCGTCTGCGGAAAACGCTTCAAACCCGTCACTTATGATGAGCAGTTGTACAAACCGAGCTGTGCTTTTTGTGCCGTTACACCTCCATTGAAGACCTACGCATATTCAGCCGACGGTGCAGCAAAATGTGTGGAAACCAGCCGCAATACCTGACGTGTCCACCAGGAGGAGCAGTGCTTACGGAAGCTGAAACAGTTCACCGGCATCAGACTGATGTAGTTTAACTATTCTGGACATTTTCATTGACCCAGTGCGCCTGAAATCAGCTGTTCTTGTACATGATACGTGTGAAGGAGCGTGCTAGCCTCGACAGCGACAGAAAATCCGGCACGGGAACGCCGTGGACGAGCTGCGCAGGCCGCTGCGAGTCGTCCTTCAGAAACAACACCTCCGAATTTGGTTTACGATGAGGGAGAAAATCTGCTTCTCGCTCATGGCTGCAGATCCTGTTTGCTGCCCTCCGGTGGCTGAACTCTCACACTGCTGCAGCGATGAAGAGGAGTATCCGGGCGTGGCCAGAACACCGTGACATCCAGCAGAGGAGGTCAGTGAAATGAAGCCTGTCCAGCTCAGTGTTGAGTTACTCTGCAGGGATGCTGGAACCGCTGGCATTCAGAAAAGCCCTGGTGGCTGGAAATCCAATAAAAGAAGGAGTTAACGCCTGCATTCTTGGAATTCCCCCCCTCTGTAATATCGATGCCTGTATCAAATGACACTGAGGAGTGTGAAGACATGGGAGTGAAGCAACGTGCACACACCCTCTGAGCTGAAGGAGCATTACACACTAACTGGGAAACAACAGGAGGAGGATGAGGAGAGAGATTTAGGTTCAACATGTGCAGACTGAAACCTACATACACTGTAAACACACACACACACACACACACACACACACACACACACACACACACACACACACACACCTCTGCCGTACGACAGATGGAGAACGAGCGCTGCACGCCGTGATGTGATTTGCAGGTTGATGTGTTTTCGCCGGTGGAGTATTTCATGATAGTTTATTGCACTTTGAGTCTTTTAAATCAACGAAAACACACACTCTCATGCGGCGGGAGGAGAGCCGCCCTGTAAATCAGTCGTGCTGGCGGCTTCTTATCTGAGAAATGCCAGCTATGAGAGCAGGGCGGCACGGCAGCTGAGCTTTCTCTCCCTGTAATGACTCGCATGGAGCCGCCGCCTCGTCGAACGGCGGGGAGGAGGCGAGCGGCTGCCAGGTTGAGGTAAGAACAGCGTCGCGGCGTGCGAGTAATGATGAAACAATATGAAACAACTGAACTTTCAACACGTGTCACAGCGTGATGAAACCAGCTGTGTCGCCGCCAAACCGGCTGGGCTGGTTTTCTGTTGACCGATGTACGCCTGGTTCTAAAAATAAGACCAGAGTCAGCCTGTGGTCCAGCACTGAAGGTGACAGACGTCTGCTGAAGGTCTGAGCAGGAACACAGCTTTTATTTTGAAGGGTTGGGACATGATGAGATTTTACTGCTGATCGGTCCAAGTCCGAGCTAAAGTTTCTGGGTGGGATAAACAGGCCTACAAGAGCTAAGATCATCATCTGAAAGGAGAACATTAGCGCAGCGTTCACTTTCATCCAGCGTTTCTGTGCTCCGCCTGACAGCAGCGACGTTACTACACGAGGTTTTCACCCTCAGTAACGGACATGATGCTCCATTAGGAAGCGAGTGTCAAACACGTCAATCCTGGAATTTAAGCTCACATTGTGTTGAAAGACCCGGATGGACGTGGAGCCGGATCTCGACTCCCGTCCCCCCTCGGGCCTGCAGGAGGAGCTGCCCTCCAGTCGGGCCACGGTTGTCACTGTTCTCCACTGAGGTTTGGCCGAACTGGGCGCAGAGAGACGCCCTTCAGAGCGAGCTGTGCGTGGTCGACGGACTGTTCTCACCCACATGAAGCGATGGACGCGCCGCTCGCTGAGCTGTCGCTGCTTTCTGCTTCTGAACTTTTAAGTGGTAAATCATGGCAGCTGTTTGGAAAGGAGTCAGATTCCTCCACCCAAATCGATCATTTATAGCACATTATGTCGCTGCTGAACCCTGTTTAATGTCACATACAGAACAGGGTTAGGTACCAGTGCTAGAACGATGAATACTGGAAGTCCTGGAAACAAACCAGGAGATATTTGTTAAGACATTTCTTTGCTGAGAATAAATAGATTTTTCTGCAAGTTGGACAGAATCTTCAAATGTGCAGTAAGAAAGTAGAATAAAATGAACAATATCTGCTCAAAGAGGAAGAAGCAGCTAACACCTGACCAGCGTTCACACAGCGTTTCATGTCATGTTCTGGTCTTTTGTAGATCTGGATTCTCTCGTTCAGCTGCTTTTCTCGCCTCTAAATCAACGTGAATTCGTCGTCTTCGGGTTAACTCTGGGAAAGTTGACACTTTTCAGTATTTCCTGACTTTGACAGCTCATGAACACAACAGTTCAGCCTTTGTCTCGATGCTAACACCCATAGAAAGTTCTCGAAGTCCTGCAGCATAATCGACTTCTCCACAGTTAATCTGCGCGAGTTTGCTCCAAACACTCGGGATGAAATCCACTTCCTTCCACGTTGGGCGATCGCCTCCTCGCACCTGCAAAGCTCCTCAAGCTGCTTCATCTCCACTGATTTGCTGCACGTGTGCTGCAGACAGCGACTATC
Source organism: Chaetodon auriga (assembly GCF_051107435.1). Taxonomy (NCBI): domain Eukaryota; kingdom Metazoa; phylum Chordata; class Actinopteri; order Chaetodontiformes; family Chaetodontidae; genus Chaetodon; species Chaetodon auriga. Next base: position 18,067,687 of record NC_135095.1, on the reverse strand, counting down.
AGCTGTGGACAGTGTTGCATTGGAAAAGCAGCGATGTATCATTATTAGTGTTAAAAGCCTTTGTTTTCTGCTCGCCAGCGTTTCCAAAGGCGTCGACTTAAACACATTATGCAGAAATATGACAGCTGCTGTAAGCCTGCAGCTCATCGAACACACACTCCGAGGCTGTAAGAATCTTTGTATTGAGGATTAATTAACGCTGGTGGTAATTTGCTCGTTCTTTAAAGGCTCGTGTGTTTGGGAATTACAAACCTTTTCTCATCAGTCTCAAACTCTCGTCCTCCATCTGATTCACACCCTCAGTTTTCCTCCCTGAATCTCGCCTTCACAGCCTCAGTGCTGCTGCTCAAACTGTGTGGTTAATCCACTGTGGCATGGTAAAGGCTTTACACACACACACACACACACACACACACAGGTCTGCGCCTGTAGTGGAAGCCTTGCAGACATGGGATTTCCTTTCACATCCAATTGAGACCAAAGAAACTTGGTGAGAAGAAGAGCATGGAAAAGATAAGCTACAAACACACACACACAAACAAACACACAAACAAAAACACACACACACACACACACATCTGTGTAATTATCAAACCAGCATCACACACAAACATCAATAGCCTAAACACAATGTTAACGTGATCTAACACGCAGCTTATAAACCCCCCAAAGAGACATCAACTGTACACAAAAACGACCACCCTCCACCGACACACACACACACACACACACACACACACACACGCACACACACACACACGCGCATCTTCTTCTGTAGGAGTATGCAGACAGGAATTTGTTGGGCCGTAATTACAATGTGGAGTCTGAACAGCATCCGATTAAGATCCAGAGGTTTTATGGCAGGCCTTTGAAGAGCTCTGAGAGCAGCATCTCAACCTGGCTCAGCAAACCAGACTGCACACACACACACACACACACACACACACACACACACACACACACACACTGCAGAGGCTTCTTTCTGGTTGCAAACAAACCAGCTTTCCAATGCAAAAATGCGATTTCACTGGGAATACACCGGCAGACGAGCTGGTATCCAGTCAGCTGTCACATGACGTTACCTTCTAGTCACATTCACACATATTCAAACCTGCTTTCTGTCTCACTTTTCAGTTGTTATCTGGAGATGCTTCATAACTGCAGCAGCTATAAAAAGTCCTCAAAATAACGAGTAATTTGCAGCAAAGCCCTGAAATGTGACAGCAACACGGCGCTTTTTTTAACCACGGCTGCTGCTTTCATTACGATCTTTAGGACAGTTAAGAGTGGAAATACGGAAGAGGAACGATATGCAGCACAGATACCAGATGGTATCAGGACCCAGGATATTGTGACCACATGGACGTTGCCAGAGGCCACCAGCACTCCCCGCTGATAAATCAGTGGCATCTATGTTGCAACGCTGCGAGGAATGCAAAGCTCGAAAATCAAACTTAAAGCTGCACTAACCGACGGTTTTACATGGACAATAAATCAAACGACTGTGTGCAAAGCGAGGCCACAGAGAAGTATCTCCAACACCGCAGCGGTCCGCCACAGTTCAGCATCTTTCAGCTCATTCTTTTGGTTTTGCGGCACAAAACTCGACGTACTTTTGGTTCACTGTCGCTGACTCTGCGCTAACCCGCTCAGCTCCAAAGCGTTAGCCGCTAGCTGGTGAGCATAGCGGAACATTTAGCAGCTAAAAGCAAACAAAACAGAGCTGAGAAGAGTGAATGCTGGACTTACATTCATCAGGTGTCAGGAAACATACACTAAATGAATGCTAATGTTGCTAACAAGCTAGCCACAACAGCCTGATCCGGTCAAAATATGTCCAACTTGTGTGCAGTATTCAGCTTGCTGTGGCCAAAAAACTGTGGAATAAGTTCATGATATAATAAAAACAGCCGAAAGGGAAGATGGAAAGACTTCCACACTCTACTGCATTTTCTCACTCGTGCTGCTGCAGAGCTTTGACAAGTTTCTGTGAATGCTGTGATACTTTTCTTCAGTCAGAAATAACCTTGACATCAATGAGTCCAGCAAGCGACAACCTTTTCAAAGCCGCGACTCGAGCCTACAGGACACGAGTTCTGGACACGGAGCCGAAACAACTGCTCCTTTAATCTGTTTGTAGATTAAAAAAGAACATTAATCTGCATTTTTTTTGATGGTTCATTGATCATGCAAGTCCGTTCTCAAGCAGAAATGCTCAGAATTTGCAGCTATTTCTATTTTCTATCATAATAAAGTGGATATAACCTTTGGAAACATCACTTTAGAGTCTGAGAAACTATAAAAAGACACAGATCTTCAGAGGAATAGACCTTAATGGTTAAATCCACTGCATTGCTTTATAGCACAGCAGTAGATGGCTTTACATAATGACACAGGAAGTGCCACAGTTTTCAGGTTTTCACAGTTTTTTCTGGCACTGGTAGATGTTGGAAGATCCTGAGCTCTTCATATATTCTGTACAAGCAGAATAAGTGCTTCAACTATAGTTGGAGAGTTGGTTAAACTCAGTATTAACTGGCCTAATGTTGGTTTCTATCAGCTAAAGTGGTGAGAACGAAGGCTTGGCATTACTCAGATTTCTTCAAGGGACAACTAATCAATAAAGCCCACAATAATCCTCAATCATTGTGCATCATCAACACAATCCTTGACTTTTACAGGACGAGCGCTCGCGGCCCATCCTGCATTTCACCGGTGCCAGGTTGGGAATATAATACACCGTCGCAACCTTATGCTTTATTGGCATATGAGGCATAAAGGCTAATGTTCACGTGGAGGCAGAGAGGAGCGTATGGGCAGGAAACAAATGTAATTACCAGAGTTGAGAACTTTGCAGTAGGTGCTATTGATTTTCTGAGCAGCTCAAACAGGTTTATGCTTACAGAAGCAGGAGGAGAACTACAAACGGAGAAATGAGGCTCCTCTCAGGGAAGGAGTTCAATCCAACGTGGCTTCCACCAAACGCTGCTCCTGCTGTCCACCTCTGATACGATGGATGCGACCCCGTTTGATGGATTACATTCATTTAGGTGTGAGATTATTAACACCAGGCTGGTTATCTGTGGGGAAATCTTCAGCGGACGGAGTCTGGTCACTTTCAATCAGGATTTATGGGCAAAAAATGCTTTTATTTGTGGCAGTAACAAGAGCAGAAGCACCAAACACTTGGAGTAAAAGTAGTTTTTGACTTCACTTTAAATGCATTTACTGCAGCTGTTTTTTTACTGGGAACCAGACACGTTCATGACAAATGTGTTTTCAGGGTTGATACTGGAAATGAGTGACTAAGAAATACAGTGTTGGCTTTCAGCTGCAGTGAGTCAGACTGTTTCTTGTCAGGAGGAAAAAATGTGCAGAACTTTGATCCGTTCTTATTGTCTTCACATTCAGTTCTCTCGTCTATTAGGAAGCAAATGTTTTCTATAATTCAAAACATAATCAGTCCACAGGCGACGTGTCAATCTGCACAGAGCAGATCGAGCCAGACAGGAAGTAAGACACAGGAGCGGTGTCTAGAATCTGGTAGATTTTCAAAATAAAACACCCTGTGCAGCCTCCTGATCGTACGTCAGCAGGAAACTCAATTAACACAGATTAAAAACAGAAAGCATTTAACTATGAAGCCGACGTTTCCGTGGAAGAAGCGCAAATATCGAGGAAAAACCACCAAATCACCAAAATCTGAGCAAGTCACGAACGTAGACCAGCAGAACCCCTCTGAAGCCCACCGGGTGCATTTCTCTATAGCTTCATAGATCATATGAGCATCTTATATGTAAACGTACAATTAGGTCTTTGTTCAAACAGATGTATTATTTCTGTTCCACCAACAGACCGACCTCTGTGCCGCCGTTGAAGACAGGAAACAGCACTCGACAGTTGAACGAAAGATTCAAAAATCCCTGGTATGGACCCTACAGCTCTGTCTTCCACCACAGAAGAAGACGTCTGTCAGCCACAGTTGACAAAAACTCTGCTCTAAATACCACAACATCGATCAACAGTCCTCCGCGAGAGCCAGGAGTAATTCAGCATTACGAGGAGATTCACCCTCGGGTGAACCTGAGGGAGGCAGAGGAGAGTCAGCTGAACAAGTTTCCTCTTTCAACCCTGAACTAAACCTTAAAGCGAACATCCAGCTCAGAAAACCTACAGCTGTGCACTGAGAGTCATTCAGATCAGACCATTAGAAGAAAACAGCAGCCTCTCAGAAGTTGGATTTTAATGTCTTCCCTCAACATTTAATCTTACTGACATTAACGCGTGTTGTGCTGCGACCTTAATGTGTTCTTGGAGTTTTACAGTGAGTTTACAAGGTTTCCTGGCATCAGTAAGCACCGTTTGACACAATCACAAGACGACTCAGGGACGCACGGAGAGCGTTTCCTGCCCCGTGATCGAGTCCTCCGAAGACCTGCCTCCACCTGATCATCAGACATTTGTCTCACACTTAAACATAAGCAGTTCAGCATTAAAGCATAAAATCTCAAAGTGAAAGTACAGGAACCAGAATTAAACAAGACTACGTGTACTTTCATGCTAGCAGCTTGTGAGGCGATGCTTCGTCATAGCGGTGCTTCAAGCTAAATGCTATTATCAACATGCTAACACGCTTACAATTACACTTTTGTGATGTTCAGCAAGGCATCTCCATCTTTGATCTCTGAATAAACGTCAAGCAGCTCCCCGCATACGTACAGGATGATCAAAGCTACTGTTTAGCATGTTAGCATGCTGAGGCTACAGAGAATGACAGTAGTTTTGCAGGTAATTTTGACCTGATGATGGATCACAACGGTTAGCTGGTGGGTAATCAAAGCGGGAGCGAGTCAGACTGCATCATCCAGATGTTTGCTTTAGCTCCGTGCTGCAGCTAAACGCTGCTTCTGCATATTTAATGTAACATCAGATCATTTTAAAAGATACAGCTCGTGAATTCACAGGCCATAAAATCAAACTTTCAACAAACATTATTACATCTATTACTCATTATGAGAGTACTGTACTGCACGTGGAGCACTTCCATTGTTATATGGTTTAACTAAGATATGCAAAGCCAACGTACTCATGGGACTTAGTATTAATAATATATTGAAGACATTTGTTACTGTTAGCAAGCTTTTGAGCATTATTCACCTAAAGTTCATTCCCACTCTCCTCAGAGACATTACAGGTGTGATAAGGAGCGAAGCTTTGGCCTGCACAGATATACGACACGATGTGCAAGATTAGAAATGTACAGTACAGATCGTCCTGTCATAGTTTTAAAGTAATATTGTACAGCAGCAGTCTGGGAAAGCCCCTGGATTCCTACAGTATAACCGATGACTAAGCGTACAAAAATACAATCCCAGCTGTAATAAAGCAGAATCGGTTGTTAAATTCACATTATTTCACACTTGTAGATGAGATCCAGCAGCCAAAGAGAAGTAAAAGCAGTTTTAGAGCTCTGCACGTCGTCCTACAGCCGTGACCAACCCTGCTGTGAAACATGTGAAATGTAAATGAGACGGAGGAGGGAAAGACTGGTGGAAGGAGGTCCCTACAGAGGTCATTTGTCCTCTGCAATGGTACAGAGAAGTACGTCTGCTCTTAATTAACTCCTACATCGTCATACCAGAGCCATGCAGTATTCCTCAGAGACCACAGGGGCTTTCCCTTTTCCCATGCACAGCGCTGCACAGGGCAGGACTCTGAGGGGAGGGGACGCCCAGAGAACACAAAAACCCAGGATGAAGAAACAACGTTGGGAAACGAGCGAGAAAACTGCAACTCACGCCACAATAACAACCTAAAGAAAGAGAGCTAAAAAAACCTGACGGCGATGAGAGCCCTCACTGCTGACTGCTCGGCAAACACGTGGATGTTGACACAGTGTTCGAACAACCTTCCGCACAGAGAAGATTTGCATTATGGTGGTTCATCATCTGTCTGCAGAGTCGTGTTGTAACGTTGTTTGCCAACAAATCCACGAAAACACCAAAACCAACAATGTGTGCGTCGCTCTCAGAGTCATTTCTGACTTCCTGTCTGAGCCATAAAGCCCTACTGAAGATGTAAATCTTTAAAAACATGTCACAAAAATAAAGTTTCACTTGGAAAAAAATGTAACAGCTCAGTTTTAGGGAACTATTTTAAGCCTCAGATTAATCCACATTTGGTGCTCTAGTGAGTATTTGGGGCAGCAGGACGGCGTATGTGGGAATAAACCTCACGTCACCAGTGGATCATCGAGTTTTTAGTAGTATTGGGACAACAACCGAGCTCTGAGGGACAGAGGGATGAGATATATGAGGCCTTGGTTGGACACTTGTTAGCAGCATGAAGTCATTGTTGGTTTTGATCTTCTCATGGGATTCATTAAGACTTCAGTCACTCTGAAGTGTCCACCATCGAAAATAAAGGTAACTAAAACATTCAAATGGGTCTTTGCTTTACAGGCGGAGAGCAAAAAGATGTTTAAAGAAGTTTAATTCATCAAACAAAGGTGTTCTGAAATGGAGAGAAACCCCAGCCAATCAGAGGCCTTCATTACATCTTCAATAGCTGCTGCTAAGCATTCAAAGATGGATCCGAATGTTTGGTCGGCTTCGTCTTTATAATCAAGAACCGTCTGATCAATCAACATTTTGCCATTTGTAGACTGAGTTCTATTGAGGAAACATTTAATTTTGCCTTCATTTGTTAAATAAAACCAAGTTTCGTAGAAAGTATAGTTTCAGTATTGGTACAGAAACTTGCACTCCATTGTGAAGTACAACAACAGGCTAATTTTCAGAGTATGCAGTAGAAAAACACCAGCACAGTATTAATTGTCTTCCTCCGTTGCGTTGGACAAAGGAAACCACAGAGCTGTCAACACGTCTGACCTCCGGCTTTATGGCTTCGCACAGAGACTCGTGTTTACAAGGCAACACATTATCTGGACACAAAGCTAACACAGCGAAAAGCCATCAGGGGTCACGAAGGGTCTACGGAGGGTCGCGACCCTCGACTCTAACAATGAACTGACCAACTACTGAGGAAGAGGTCAAAGGTTAACTGACAGGCTCGTCTGGAGAAAGGAGAGAGACGGTGCTGTGAAAAGAAAAGTGTTTGTGTCTTTTTTCCGTTTAAAGGAGGCGGTTTGTTTGGTTTAACAGCTCGTAGCTCCTTAAATAAGCTACTGTGAGAGCGTCGGGTCAAGATGCTGCACGACGCACAGCTCCCTTTGTACGTCAGGACGATGTCTCGACGATGTTAAGTGCATAATTGTACAGCTGTAATGTTGGAAAAGACTTGTTTCAGTAATTAGCTTTGCTGAGTGCTAAGCTAACAGGCTAGCTTTGCTCACTGGTCATGTATTACTCTACATATACTGTATATATACGATTGTTTCTTTGGATCCATCCAAACAACACAACATCTCTAGAGCTGGAAGGGTTAAAGACGACGGAAACAACCGAAACGAAAACCCTAATTTCATTTTAGTCACGTTAGATCAAAAGACCTTTCATGGACAAATTAACAGCGCGCTCAGATCTGTACTTACATACAGAAGATAAAGATTTTAACAAGCCAAATGAGACCCGTTAAAGTTAAAAAGGTGCCTTTCTGCTCTTCCCCAGCCTGAAGACTCATTCGATTCCATGGAACTATAAAACCCGACATTAAGTACACATGAGAGAACTACTGAAGTACAGTTACAGGTGTGGTTCTGCACACACACACCTGTAAGGAGGAACAAATACACATGCAGCAAAGCAATCAGAGATGTTGCCCATTTCCATAATGAGGTTCAGGAGGTGAAACAAAGTTCTCTCCGCCTGCTCTTCATCTTCCCGTTCCTCCGCTGGTGGTCTTATTAAATCCTCTCCATCTCCGCGACCTCGTCTTTCCTCCGGCCGAACAGAAGCTCATTAGACCGGCGAGCGGAGTTTCCCAGCTATTTAATCCATCTCGCGGGTTGTCAATCTGTCTCCTGAGCTTATTTTTTAAACCGCATCTCAATGTGGCGCTGAAACATTTTTAATATCAAATAATCCATCTTGATCTATGGGGAGCGTTGAGAAAGCCGTTAGTGAGTCAGGACTGCGCGATCCGCCGTCGGGGAGGGAAAAGCAGGATAACTATTAATAGCTATGAATCTCTCTTTTGTGTGCCACCTGTTCACCTGCGTAACCGCGAGTCCTTCAATCAATCTTCTCGACTGCCATCTTGAGATCTGTTATGTCTTCCGCGTGGATGCTCGTGTCTGATGAAGCCCAGTTTGACCCCGCGAACCTTAATTAGCTGAAATGGGTCGTGCTGATCTTTCATGGTCATTAAAACACACTAGTAGAGTCCCAAATATTAAACGCGACCATCTGGGAGTTGGACGTTGAGTCTGCTCCAGTTTCCACATCTCGGTCATCTCGCGGTCAGGTGACCTCTGAAATGTGACTGTCGGAGCCTTTGATGAAAACACATTTCAGACGCAAGATCCTCGAATACATTAACGCCTGATACTCTGAGGTAGGGCTGAATCTAAAAGCTGACACTAATTACTTCCATTATCTATTACTTATTGATTAAGTAAATAACTTCCTGCAGTTCAAGGTCTTCAAACGTCTTCTTTTGTCTGATCAACAGTCAAAAACCCAAATTCACTCAGTTTTCCATCATGTGCACCAAAGAAAAACATCAAATCCTCACATTAAAGAGCTGGAACCAGCAAATATTTGGCATCTTTTCCTCAAAAAAACAACTAAAAACCATTATTCTATTCATCATTACAGCTCTACTCTGATGATATAAAGAATCCTCCGACTCCCACTCCTTTAGATATCTGGCAACCGGGCAAAGAGTTTTGAGGATTTGCGGCTCTAAGGAAGCGCGTAAAGAGGATTTGTGCTCTTGTAAAGATGTTTGTGTCCTCTGTGGTCATGAATGAGGGCTGAAACCGTTAATCTGCTCATTATTAACTGATCACTCTTTTTGTTCAAGGTTATGTTTCCTAATTGCTTGTTTTGCTCAACCAAAAAGAGCCGGATCGACTCGATTAATCAACGAATCATTTCAGCCCGAGTCAGCCGGACGTTGCCCACGTGGAACAATACGAAATGAACAACTAACTGTCTAAAACCTGTTCTAAATGTGAGACTGAGATATCTGTCCTCCTGCAATGACCAGAAGGATCAAATCTACTCTGAAACGAAGCTTTTTCTTGAAGGACGAGCCGCTCCAGCTCGACAGAATACGGGACTCTTTTCCTTTCTGCTCTGCTAGCTTGTTTATGGCCTCACAAAAGCTCAAAAAACGGATGCGAGGAGTCTTGCAGGTGGTAGCCTTGATCCCTCTCTGCTGGTTTGGCCTGAATCAGAAACACTGAGGGATTCTGCTCGGCCTTTTCTCAAATTCTCTGAGTCGAGCTCCGCTTTGTATAAAATGTTAATTTTACGACTGAGCAGTTTACAGACAGGGAGACAGCAGCACATCGTATTTCATTAGCGCCTGTCATCTATTTTATAAAGGGGGCAATAACAAAGATTTCTGGTGGCCCTCATAGCAGAAAAATGACCACAATATGTCAGCTGGGGTTGATCAATACCAGTGACTCCCCCATTACTCGGCCTGTGTGATAAGATTTTGGCTTCCAACACTCCCATTTCAAGTTGTTTTGGAGCAAAAACCCACTGGACTTTAGAGAAACTCCCAGAAGTCATAAATTATTTGGCACCTTTAGTCGCAGAGGGGCTGGACTGTGCACTCCAGACTTGGTTTCAGGGCAGGCGGCGGATAAAAGCTGAGTGTACTGTAGGAAGCAGAGGACAAATACATCCAGGGTATTATTCAAAGCAGTGCAGCAGCAGTGGGCTGCTCCGAGCTGGAAAGAGCTGCTGGTACTCTATCAAACCGAGTACTCACAATTACAAGAAAGGAAAAGATTTGTTTCGTGCGATGTGGCGAGAATGAAGATTCAGGAAAACGAAAATTCACTGTTTAAGATCTCTTTAGGTCATCGTCTGAATTCTGCATGAGATGAGAGTCAAAGCATCACTTCCACCAAAAAGACTCCAAGTTGAGACAAAGACACGATGCAAAACCTGCAACAATTAGCCCATCGATTAATTAAATCAACATTATTCTGCCGGTATTTCGATAATCGATTAAGCGGATCGATGCAGTGCAGGGCTGGTGGGGAGACAGCCCACTGTAAAAAGACAGCAAACGCTCTTAAGTGGAATTAAATCAAGAAAAAGTCCTGGAGATCTAATCTGAAGAGGGACGTTGAACTTTTTACCTGCCGTCTCAGGTGTACTATCAGCCCAGAATGAGATGGTTGGAGTGAAAACCAGCAGAGCTCTGGGCCTCGAGGACCGCCGTCAGAGACCACGCAGCATTGACTCCAGGCTGAGCTTGAATTATTCCATTCATGATTTCTAATTTCTGTCCTCTAGTTTGGGTTTTTTCCACCGTGGATCGTAACTCATCTCAAAAACTTAAGCGCTGCCAGGGTTAACTGAAATGGTGCGTTCAACTTCTTCAAGTTTAAGCTGTTTCCTGCAGCTGCAAAGGACAAAGCCTTCCTAGTGTCCTTAAAATGTTATGAAATTAAAGTTTATTACCCAGAAATCCCGAGCAGAGATGTCAAGTACAGAAAATGCCTTTTTTCATGTTTGCAAGCCCATCTTTGCGGACAGAGCGCCCACTCTGCTGTTTATTTCACATTCTGAGCTTCGATTAATGTCTTCTTTTGTCGAAAATCAGCCATCAGTCAGCACATTAACATCAGACTTCACCGAGAAAAGAGTGAATCTACATTGTTCGAGCCAACAAAAAACCGAGCTCCTCTGTTGTAGCTGCCGGGTGCAGCTTTCTATTGAACTGCTGCTCTTCTGAGACCTCTAACTCGGCAGTTTCAAAACAATTAGACCAGAAAAAGACAGAACACAGACAGATGCACCGCAGCAAAAGAACCGTAATAACAATTATGCTAACTATTCATCCATCTCTCTGCAGTTTACTGCTGAATGCTCTGGAGCTTTGTGGGACTAATTCAATGAATCATCTGTGACTGGAGGTGTCCAATTTTTAATCTCCTGCCTGCAGCCCTTTTCTTAAGCATCAAAAAGAGGTCTGGATTCAACACAAACACCGATTTTCCCAACAGAGATTCTACTACAAAGCCGGTTCTGTGAAGACGACTGTCAACACAACTTCTTCTCATGTGCTCTCCCGTCACGCCGGCTTCATACTAGCAGTCAGACCACGTCTTTCTTCCCCCCACAAACAGCTGACATCTTGTTTTGGAGCCGGATGTGTCAGTGATAAGGACCAGCACTGTGGTCTGCATTCAGAGCTCCCTGCTGGTATCAATCACTGTCAAGGCGCTTCAAACCCACTTAAGATCCCGTTCTCATGGGTTCTAGACATCACAAGCTGCAAGTCTTCTAAGAACAGGATGTGCCCGTTAAAAGAGTTTTACTGCCTGCTTTCATTTCCCAAAACATCACCGACTAGCTCTCCTGAAGATGTGATGATTTCTGATGCGTCTACATGATGATGTCTTGTAACAATTACAAGCACTCAGAGCTTCCTGCAGGCCGTCGTTCTTGGCAGGACGTGCAGACAGTGATCAACGATAACTCGCTGATCCGGTTTGGATGTTTTAATGCTTCACTTTCATTTGATGACATGAGACCGATGCAGTGTTCATTAAACCTCAAAACGCCAAAGAGCCGAGGAGACAGTGATACAGACACAGGACGCCAGTACAGGACGCCAGTACAGGACACCAGTACAGGACACCAGTACAGGACACCAGTACAGGACACCAGTACGGTGGGAGAAACCTGACCAATCACAGCTGAGCATGTTAACTGTATCACATGACCATTTCACTTCAGGCCGATGAGGGTCTGCAGGATGTGTGCTGGCGTGAGTCCATGTGTGTGAACAGAGCATCAGGTCCCGCCGCTTCGTATTCATCTCCCCTCACGGCTCGCTGCGTCCGCGGCTGATTGCTGGACGGATGTTGGGAAATCACACTAAGTGAGATGACACAGAACATTAAGAAGCTGCCACGCTGCAGGCCGCATCTCAGCCCGAGATTCATCTTTCCCTCATATTTACTCCGCTTCACCACCGGCTGCTGAGCGCTGGGAACTCACGCGTTCCCGTCGACTTACACGCCCTGACCTCAGCATTACTTCCTGTACTTCCATCTCTTCTTGTTTTCGTCACCGCTCCTCCTTTCCCTGCTTTGGTAACCATTTGTTCTCCAGCTCTGTTTCGTCATCTTTCATCTGCATTTCCTCCATCTTGTGTCAGCAGCCTCTATTCTGCGTCCTCCCTCGTTCTGACACTCGTCTGTTTGGATGCAGATGACTCCACGTTTCCGTTCGCATGCTCGCTGACCCACAGCAAACCCGCCTCTGAGTGCAGCCTGACCTCGCCTGACGATCCGGGGCTTCTGGTTTATTCAGTGAGCTATAAGCTGCTGCACTCAGCTGGACTGAGGCCAAGATGAAGAAACTATACATGCTGCGTCTTTCTCTTCGTATTTAACGACCACGTAGCAAAAGCAGCACAGCAGCGGCTTCATCACTCGGTCGGCGTCCATACTGGATCCTGTCCAATCACAGTGCTGGGAAGTTAAAATTTCAACTTTGAAAACTGGGGTCCACAGTGGACAGGTGGGCAGTT
>NC_135095.1:18045000-18050000 GCF_051107435.1 Chaetodon auriga | reverse complement strand
ACCTGACCATCAGGAGGACGCTGAACCTCCCAACACGTGGCACTTCAGCTGCTACTGAGTGCAAAGCAGACAGTTCTAGAAGAAGAAGCTGCATGGTGTTGGCCTCTAATGCTGCACGTCTGCAGTGTTGAATGATCATTTTGCCATCTCCGTTCACAGATCCTCCACTTCTTGGACGACCACTCCAACCCAAAACGAGCTGGCAGTTAAAGGCTGAAAACTGGGACAGAGTTTCTCGTCCCGTGTGGTCCCAAACGCTGACGCAGCATGAAGCTGTTGACACTGTGACGCTGAACATTTTTTGGAAATGTTTTGGCATGAAAACGCCGGCATTTGAGAGTATTTCAGCAGCAGAGAGAGAAGCAGGCTGCAGCGTCTGTCCTATTCTCTGACCTCCTCTGCTTCCTCTCTTATCTGTCTGTTTCGCTTTCGTCACGCCGTCGCTTCGCCCTGAACATATCTTTCTCTCGACACAACTCTTCCCGTCATGGCTGCTCTGATCTGTTTGCTGCAAAGCTTGGCATTAACAGCAGTTGGGTGCACATCAAATATTTGATGGAAATGCATGAGGCGCTTGGACACATCAGACTCGGTGTCTGGAAGGATAAATCAAACCAGGATTGGAAAGATATGAGTTTCTGAAGATGGATACCAATATTTTTTTGTAATGAAGCCGCACACAGGCCAATATTGTGTCCACATAGAGAAATTTCACCAGTTTAATCCCTTCAAAAATCAAAAAGTCTCCTGATTTAAATGTCACAGAAGTATTTTGTGTCTTTTTCCATTAAACTCAAACTTTCAGAGGCTTTTCCATCCTGATGGAAAAGGAATTCAGGTAAAATCTTAAAGGAAAAGTTCAACATTTTGAGAAAAATGCTTTTTGATGGTTACCACTATCATGTCTGCACAGTAAACAGGAGGCTACAGGCAGTGGGTGGTTAGCTTAGCTTAGCATCAAGACTGCAAAACAGGGGAAAAAGGCTCGCACTGAGGACACAGCTGGACGGAGCTTCAGCGGTGAAGAAGACGATGGCCATTCAGGAAGCAAACGCTAGAATATCTAACTGCTTGGAGGTAAAATAGTTGTTGGCTTCTGGAAACCCAAATATGACAACTGGGGGGAGACATTTACATTCATCAAAAGTATTTCTGACAGTGTCGAAGTTCTGCCAAAAGCAAGATAATAATGGACGAGAACAGAAGCTACAGGTACGACTGCAGGAGGAAGCACGACGTGTGTCACAGCTGTCGGTGATATTGGGATAAATTTGTGACAATCAGGCTTTGGAGAGATGAATCCTAAACAGCACCTTGAAGCGAGTGAGTGTGAGACGATCTGAGCTTGTGTGAGTTTTGTTAAGAGTAAAATCCCACCAGTTATCCTCCAGGTTCAACCCCAGTTCACGCTCGCAGGCAGCTTTGACTTCAGCAGCTGGTGAACTGTCATAACTCCGCAGTTTGTTATAAGCCTTCAGAATGAGTGACTTCTGAGAGGAGCTCATCCCACAGCTAACTCTGAGGCGAGGGGGGAGAACTTAGACACAAAGATTTAAGGCGACGTCTAATTTAAAAAAATATCCAAAGACTGGGAGCCGGAATTCACTCCGTAGATCTGCAAAGCTGCGAAAACACCAGCCGGATGCAGACCTTTGAAAACTGTCAGGCCTTTGTCGCACTTTAAAGAACAGAGTCTGTAAATGTAGAAATAAACAAAAACCGTTCATCTATTCATTGAAACATAAACAATTAGCTGTTGTAAGAAAATCGGAGGCTACAGCCACGCTAGCAGCTCTGCACTTATGTTGGAAATGGCGCTTTTCCATTAGCCCACGCCAACCCACCTCACCTCTCTCAGCATTTGCAATAATCCCATCTCCCGAACCTCTTATCCAATTATCAAAATAATGCTAATCATATCGTACGTCCTTGACATGCATTAAGAAGACCCATGTGAAGAAAAGCGAACCACAGACAAACTCGCTGTGGATCTCGTGGGAAACTGGAAAACATAAGCAGCTAACAGTTTTTTAATATGTAGCGTCTAATCCCTCCATTTCCAGGTTTAATGCTAAGTTAAGTTAGCCGGCTACTGGCAGTACCTTTATATCCAAAATTATATGAAATCAGTGTCAGTTTTATCATCTAACTCCTGAAAAGAGAGTAAATAAACCTATTTCCCAACACTGGCACAGAATACGAGCTGCTTCCACCCTTAAATATCTTTATCTTCATCTCAGGACCAGTTCTTCTCAAACCTTAATGAAGCCATCATTCATCTTTGCCGCTCCTCAAATGTGCTTCAGCTGAAGTGCAAAAAGTCTGATTTTCACCTCTGAGATGCCCGTTTGGGAGATTTCTGTCATCTGAAAAGGGAAGAAAACTTTTCCAAGCATCTCCTCGAGGGTTGGAGCTGGTTGGTAACATGGTGGAGGTCTGTGCAGCCTCACGCTGAGCGGAGACAGATTCAGCCACAAGCATACGCCAATCAGCGGCGTGTGCGTCTGCGTCCTTGAGAAATAACCCTGAAGCGGCTGTTTGTGTGTCGTTGGCATTGACGTCCTCCTGTTTGGCAGCTCTCTCCGCCACACACACTGGTGTTAATGAGATGCAGCTTTAGTATGCCATGCCTGCCTCCCGTGGAGCCGCACACATGTTATTTCCCATCTACGTCCTTCCAGCGGCGTCGATCGCGCACACACACATTTACATTTCAAAACCTGCGACATTCACAGGACCTTGAACTCATCTCATTCAGGTGACCTTAAATCCCTGATCGGCTTTGAAAATATCTTCCTCTCATTATTTTCACCCTCTAAATTCGACTAAACGTTGGATTAACGTGACAGTCCAGCTGCTCCGCACGTCAACTTCTCCGTCCTCAGTGCTGAATGCGTCTTTGAATACGTGAAGGAGACGAGTTCAAGATAAAGTCGGGGTGTTGTTTGCTCTTGTGCTGTCTAACTCTATACAGTTACAGTACACGCTATACTGCAGTAATACAGCTTCCAGGGAACTGAACGCAGCATAACAGCAGCTGCTGAGCGAGGAAGAAATCTTTTGTTCCATCTTTTATTTTGCATAATTTGCATGGTTATTAATGGAAGAAAACATTTCATTAGTTTTTTTTTCTTTAACCCCGTCCAGAGCACGTACAGATTCTCCTTCTTCTCCTCTTCTTTTAGGAGTTCACTGTGAAATTTGATTTTTGAGTAGTGGAGTAAGTCAAAAATGTTTCTGCTAATCTTACTGTTGGAAACATGCCAACACCACAAAACACGTTTGGGAACCGATATGATGACAGAAAAAAGGAAAGCTATCAGGAAGCAAGACCCCGGAAAAGCTCATCAAATGGGCTGCTGTAATGTCAGCTATTTCTAGCCTATATTCGTTTATATTTTGGCAAATTGGCATCATTAAATATGCCGAATTAGCTATTAGTGGTTAATTTCAGCACTGTACCCATGAATGCACCGACGGCTATCACTGGATTACTTTGATACTGAAGAAAACTTAAAAACGTGACATTTCTCAGGCAAGTTCTGAATTGGCCTTTTACTATACTTTCCAAGCGGATTCCTGGATGTTTATTCTTTTACTGTAATGTAAAACCAGCAGAACCTGAAGCAGTCAAGTTGGACATTTTTGCTTGAAAAATGGCTGAAAGATTATCAAAACAGCTGCAGCTTCAGTTTCAACTCAATGAAAGAACCACTTTTCAACCAGACCCATCATCTCACCTCGTCTCTGGACGTAAACACACAACTGCACCGCAGATGCAGACACAGCCATTTTACAGGATTACTCAACGAGTTTACCCACTTCCAAATAACCGTGTGGAGGACGCCTGTGCCTCATTAGGTCTCGAGTGACCCGTTCTCCCTGTTTCCACCGCTGTCGTCACCCAGACGTCCTCACATTCCTCCACAATCAGACCTGCAGCCACCAAATGTAAACACCCCGCCGCTGTGTGTTTATCTCTTCGCCAACCATCCCCCTCTCTAATTGACACGAGATTAAGCTCGTTCAAGAGCGAGATGCACGTAGAATATTCATCAGAGCTGACCTGAACCAGAACAACCACCATCTATTACTCTGAAGCTACGAGCAGACATCACTGGGAGCGCAACATATGTTTTACCAGCTTTTTGGGAAGAGTCTGAAAGTCCTTTACTTCCTGAGTCTGACCATGTTTTCTTTATTAGCTGGGAGGTGTGTGTGTGTGTGTGGGGGGGGGGGGGGAATTAGAGAAGGAGGTGAAATTGAAAATGATGGCAGAAAAAAAAAGAGAAAGTTTGAGACGCAGACAGAAAAAGAAACAGCAGTGACGTAAAGATTGGAAAAAGTAATGAGAAGGAGGGGGTGGGAGATTAAAGGAGGAATGAGAGGAACGCAATGAGGAGGACTAAAACGGGAAGGTGAGAGGAGCAAAGAAAGGCCATAAAACGAGAGCAAAAGGGTGGATGAAGGAGGAGGAGGAGGGAGAAAATTAAAGAGGAAAAATGGAGGGAGAAAAGCTGAAGGAGAGAAGGAAGTCGGGGAGCTGAGAGAGGGGCGTTGTTGGCAGCGAGCAGTTTCCATTACTGGCAAAATAAACTGATACCATATGACTAATCACCTCATAACTGGAGCAGGAATTTACTACAACACACACACACACACACACACACACACACACACAACCAGGAATATAATACAGAAGAAGAAGGAGAAAGTACGAGAGGCAGAAATGGAGAAGGAAAGGGTGGAGGAGGAGGAGGAGGAGGAGGAGGAGGAGGAGGAGGAGCGGACCTCCAGGAAATACCTCCTGATCTGAGGAATCACAACAACACACAACAGGAAATAACAGCTGGCCCCAGATCAGCTCCTGATAATAAACAAAGCGTGTCTTTACTGCAGAGCAGAGCAGCTGCTGATGAGTGAACTTCATCTCCTGCACGAGTTAACGACCTCCACTCGCAGCGACGATGGCGCCACAACAACTTCAGATGGACGCCAAC
>NC_135095.1:18015000-18042500 GCF_051107435.1 Chaetodon auriga | reverse complement strand
TGATGGTGTTCATGTGACCATGATGTGTTCAGTATGACTCAGAAACCAGGAACAAGTAATCAGGGTCTGAGGCGTTTTTCCAAAACCAGAACGTAAACATGATTTAACTTCATGACGAGAACAAACGATGATCAGGAGGAAAGAGGAAGGCCTGCGTGACTAATGGAGACAAAAGTTCAGGTTCAAGAGAGCAGAAAGGGCAGATTTCCCACCATGGAGGTCAAAAAGGTCAACGGATCCAGAAACTACAAATCAAAGCTGCGATCATTGACTCTGCGGCCAAAGAGGGACGGCGAACTCAACAACAAGCTGAAAGACGCTGACATGTTATAGCCTCGTTAAGATGCTTTGGCTAATGTGTTGCATATACGTTAGCATCCAGCAGCCACAGAGCAGCACTGACAGTAACGTTAGCGTTAGCTGAAGCGATCGGCTCCGCAGGTATTCACCACCTGAGAGCAGCTCCAGTAACCAGGCTCTGCTCGTTTAAGTGCAGGCCGAAGCTTCACACGGCTGTAAATCTGTTCTGTATTCAGAGCTGTCAGGGACGAAGACAGAAGGCTGGAGTGTGGACGGCAGGTGGTGGTCAAGCGAGCCGGAGTTCACAGGAGATGGACAGAAAAAAAACAGAAGAAGAAGAAGAAGAGCAGCGAGGAAAACAATTTAAAGGTAAAGAACTGCAGCGTGAAACAGATGCTCACCCAGCTGGTTAATGGTGAAGGACCACACACACACACACACACACACACACACACACACACACACACACACACACACACACACCTCGCATTGTGTCAACAGCAGCAGCAACTCAGTTAAACTGGTTTATTCATGGGTAACACAATGTCACATCCAGTGGAAAGTACGGACTGTCACTGATTAGAGTGTGAGTGTGTGTGTGTGTGTGTGTGTGCATGTGTGTGTGTTCTCGCCCTCTCCCCCCGCCTGCAGCCAAATGGGAAGCACTTGACAAACATTACTGAGACCTTCAGCAGTGAAGCAGCCTTTCTAACTGCGCCCTGATTCACCTCCTCATCCCTCTGTCCTCTAACGCCGTTAGCCTCCATTTAACCAGGTGACACCAGCTGACGTCCAGTGAGAGTCAGCCTGCTTTATGATGGCGGTGGTGGAGGCAAATCACAGCAAACAGAGATGATAAAAAACCATTTGAGAGAAGAAAAACACCAGCAGCTCTGTGAAGCTGTATTTAGGAGAGATGCTAACATCACCATGCTAACATGCGCTTGTTTACTACATACACTGTTTACCATGAACACCATGTCAGTTTAATGTGTTTAGCATTTGCTAATTAGCACCAAACACAAAGCACAGCTGAGGATGGTGGCAGTTCTGCAGGTATTTGATCGTAAACTGAAATTTTGACTTGAGGACGGCGCGACACGAAAAGCTAAAGGAACACAAAGTTAGCACAAAGCATCCAGAGTGCAGGTCAGTGCAAGTAAACGCACAAAATCACAGCATGCTAATGCTGCTAAAGCTCATAATGCAGGTCCTGTGAAGACAGACGGCAGTGATGGAGCCTGAGTTCAGGCACGACTTCCCTGACAGACTTACGCTCCAAACTCAGAAAACTATTCAAAACTCCACGGCTGAAGAAAAACGCAAACAAGAAACTCGCTGATTGCCACTTTAAGACGAGCACGCTTCATCTGCAATCAGTGGAGCGAGAGCACGTGTGTGCGTGATTACCATCACGGCGTGAACTGTGGCATGTTGATTGCATGATAAGGACAACACATAGCGCTTACACTTAACAGAAGGGTGGTGGGCAAAAAAATAAAAATAAAAAAAACACGTTTTCAGATGAATTTATGTGGAGACTATTTCTATCCTGAAAAAAAAAAAAAAAAAAAAAAAAGACACAGCGGAGCGGAAAAGAAAACCCAAAAACGAGAATTCAGACGATGTGAAATTGGCGAGAAATGAGGCGGAAATAAAGCGAGATCCAGAGAGACGTGTGGGAAAGTTCTGGAATTAAACACCGAAATGTTGAAAGACAGAAAAGACAAAATAGCCGAGGACAGGACTGTGGTTCTGGGTTTCCTGTGGTCGAGACAAGAGGTCAAACTGCAGCCGTGAGAACACACACACACACACACACACACACACACACACACACACGTCCTCACGTGCTTCATTTCTTGGTCAGATGTGGCTGGACCGCGTTTAAAAGACAGAATTTAATTAGTGTGTGTGTGTGTGTGTGTGTGTGTGTGTGTGTGTTTCCACTAGTGTTAGAACAAGAAGACATATCACCTCAGACCACATGTGAACAGTCTGCCACCCACCTAAACCACACACACACACACACACACACACACACACACACACACACACACACTTCTCGTCCAATGCCACCATGCAGGTCTTCAACGTGTGAATGTGTCCGTTAGGTATTTGTGCGTCTCACACTGTGTCAGATTCTCACGGACACAAACCGCCGCGGTGTCACGCAGACGCCGCCTGCAGACGGGCTGCGATCACACCGTGTGAGGCGACGCCTGCAGTGACGCAGGTTAATCTGAAAATGGATAATGCTTCCGTGCGAGCGAAGGTGTTTCCACACACAGACAGACAGACAGACACACACACAGACAGACAGACACACACACAGACAGACAGACGAGTCAGGTGGTTTTAAGATCCATCAGTACATAATAATTCTTTCCTTTATCAGAATCTGAATCAGACATACTTTATTGATCTCCGGGGGAAACTGTTTTGTTTCAGGTGCTCCTTAAAAGAACAGAAGAAATAGCAGAGATGAAGAAGAGGTAGGAGAGATGCAGAAGAGAAAAGCAGCCAATAGAATCAGTTACTGCAGGTTTAAGTGAAGCCCTTCGGTCTAAGCAGGTGAGACACTGAACGCCACCAAACTGCCCCACGTGGACTCGACACTCTGGGTGTGAAAGCAGCCTTCAGCAGACACAAGTGGCTTTAATTAGAGGCCACACAGAGAGAGCACTCCGGTCCACAGACTCTCACCCTGACGGCCTGTCGACCTTCATGCACCGCTGGTATTTATAAGAGCCGCCATCGGGAGCAGAGCCGCGTTTTTGGCACATGGCGAGCAGCTATCAGACGTGTTGACGGAGCGACGTCGTGTTTCCAGACTTGGCTTCTGTCCGTGAAAGCAGCGCAGCGGCTCACGGATGCACGTTCGTGTGTAATCACAGCGCAGTTTTCTAAATCCTCACTTACTCTTCTTCTACCTCAAAGCCGCTGACGACCAACGCGGACTAAAATAAAACACTGGAAATTCCCACAGCCAAAGATCACATCCACATTCCAGTTTTCCATCAGCCCAGAAATCCCCAGTGAAGGGCTGAAAACTGAAGGAGGTCCGCACACGAACAAAGAGCTCATAACAAACTGGGAGAGAACACATTGTCTTATTTCTCTGCACTTTGTGCTGCAGCTGCCGAGTAATCTGTCACTCACATCCTCCATTGATTGATTAACTGCTAAAATGTCCGCAAGTAAGTTCCCAGAGTCCAATGTGGCGTCTTCCAACAGCTGATTTTCATCCAAATACGTTCAGTTTAGACAAAGAAGAGCAGAAAATCCTCACGAATGAGGATATTTGCTTTGTTAATAATAAGATGAGTGTCTTATTTCTGTCAAACGGGATATTTTTTTATGCATTTCTGCGACTGATGGTGTGAATTAAAGCCTCTTAAAGGGCCAGTGTGTCGGATTCAGAGGGCTCTTCATGTTTTCATGTGTAGAATCAGCTGAAAGTAAGAATCGCTGCGCTTTCGTTAGCTTTGAATTAGCCTTTAAAGTCCATAGTCGTGTTTCTACAGGAGCCCAGAGTGGACAAACCAACACTGGCCTCCATAGTGGAGGGAGCGGTGACAGGTTGCAATTTGTGACTCACCTTGATGCCACTAAATCCTGCACGCTGGCCCTTTAAATTCTGAATTTATTTTCAGTTTCACACAGAAAATCAACAGTTTGCCATCATTTACTCTATTGTTGAGTCTTCTTTGACACAAACGAGAAACTTTACCAGGAAAAATAAATTACTTCACTCTTTTTGTGAAAATTTTCTTGTTTTAAAGGCGCACGCTGCTGATTTAGTGCAGATAACAGAGAGAGATGGAGCAGCAGAAGACCAAAGCTGGATCCTACATTTCCCATAATGCAATTTGGGATAGTTCAAGTTTATTTTGCAAAGGTTTAGAAAGCTTTGTGCAGGTCCCTGAAGAAGAAGTCGTGAAGGGTCGAGATGAGAACTTCAAATCCCAAACGTTATAAAGCCACAGTGACGTGAAGCGTCGTAAAGATGGCCGAAAGCCAGCGAGTCAGACCCGAGAGCAGCGTGGACGAGGCCTGATGGACAGCAGGAGGATACGGAGCCCAGGAAGAGCTGATGATGCAAAGAAAAACTGAAACCAAAACCAGGACGAAAACATGAAATTCAGCGGAGACAAAGAGGAAGCAGCACTCCAGGCAGTTTCTCCAAATACACGCTGGATGGATTTCAGCAGTATTTTGAGTGAAGCGTGGGCGACACTCAGCCTGGTGGCTACTGCTGCTAATGCTAACCACCAGCCCTCCTGTTTACTCACACACTGAAAAAAAACGGCATCACGTCCTGCGAGCAGACATCAGGAGCCTCATGTCTTATTCTAATCCTCGTCCTCGGCCCTGAGCGCGCTCGTAGCCACGTCCTGCTGCTCTGCACTGTTCAGAGCCCTGGAGTCACCTCAGACCACCTCCTCGCTCTCCAGCCTCCCACAAACATCTCCACAGTCAGACCTTCTATGGGTTTTAATGATCCTCAAAGAGTTCCTCATGCTTTTCTCACGTCTCCTTTCGATTGCTGTGATGCTGCGTTTACTTGCCTCGGGCAAAACATGATTACAAGGCTTCAGGGCGTCCAGCCGCCAGATTTAAAGCATGATCCCGTGTTTCACCGACTGCTCGTCCGTTTCATGATCGATTCCAGAACATTAAACGGACGAGGAAGGTGAGAAAAGTTAGTTTCAATGAGAAAAGCAGACAAAAAATTAAAAAAAAAAAAAAAAATCACTCCACAAATAGAAGAGAGGTGAAAAACTTCAAGTCATGTGAAGAAAATGTGGAAAAACAAAGAGAAAGTGAAGAGTGGATGGCAGGTAGCTTCACAGCGTTAGCTTTATCTGCCCCACCTATATAAACAGAGTGGTCAAGGACACACACACACACACACACACACACACACACACACACACACACACACACACACACACACCTGCTGCTGTTTCTACTGCAAACACAGGCCTCGGACGCTCCCCAGAAGCCCAAACACAGATCACACTCATGCTCCGTTGCTAATGGACAAGCACAAACACACAAGCAAACGCACGCAGACAGATTACTGTCCGATAAAGCCGATCACGGGTCAATCAGGCCGATCTGAAACCCGCAGCCACCGGCTGACCCTGAACGTCCTGATGAGCAAACTGTACAAGAGCTCAGAATGAGGAACGCCTTTGTGGATGCACCTTAGGGCTGCGTGATATGACCTTTCATCCGGGATCAGCCACAAACGGGAAGGAAATGCTTTTAGTTTCTCAGTTAACTGATGACACTGAATGACGATCAGGTTTAGTGCTGCACAGACGACCTGCAGCAGCATGAACCTCAGCCATTTACAGATGAACTCATTTGTTCAGTGGGGATGTTCTTTTATCCGAGCGCCTTTTGGTTGCAGCACAAAGCCGAGCCAACGCGAAGCAGCTCTGCAGTGATGCAACATCAACATAAGCAGCAGCAACTCGGCTTATAATGACTCCACACAAAGCTTTCGCTTCCTCCGGCTGCTCGGGGGTTGAGGGTCTTTGTGAGATCGGGCAGCAGATTATATTACAAGCAGGGACATCGATGCTGCTTTTAGATCAGAAACCTCGTCTAAAGTTTCTGAAACCACACAGATCAGATCCGTTTTCAGATGGATAACCTTGGAAATGTGGCGTTTTTAGCAGGTTTCATGGTCTTACGGGACCACAATCAGCCCCGTAAATCCCATTTCCCAACTCCTGCAAGGTGTCACTTTGAGTTATAATGATCTGCGAATCCTTCCTGGTGGTGCATTCATGTGCCGAAGTGAAGGTCTGATGACAGAGCTTCCTCCTACAGCTGCAACACAGCACTGCATTCATGAGCTGTGACGTTTGGGAGCTCAAAAGCGAATATAAATAATTATCAGACACTTGAATTTGACAGGTAGTCGTGCTGAATGTCTACAAAAATGACAGATTCAGGGACACGGCAGCATGTGAACGCACCATCCTTCTACGTGGAAATCCTAGCTAGTTAGTAAAGAAGCGACTTGACGTTTTCTCAAGAAAATGTCTTGCTTCACAGAGCAGGGTCTGTCCAATCAGACGCTTTCGTGGGCGGGACATCTGTCCTTTACTGGAATCAGGGTTGTAGTCAGAGGAAGTGCGTTCTGGAAGGCGAAGCACTGACTTTTAAGGTGGATGTGTCACCTGATTTGGATTTACTGGTATTTAAACAACTGCTAAAAATAATAGAAAACATCAAATACGACTGCTAGCTTCAGCGCTAACACAAGGCGTCAGGACATCGTCGTTAATTAGCGGCTTAAACGAGCAAAACCACCGCAGCGCTCCTTTAAGATCGTCAACCTCGTTCAGCTCATCATGAAACACTCCAGCGTACACCAGTAGGAAAAACTCTGAAGTGCATCCGTCTCTCGGTATAATGAACCTTCAGTCCCCGCAGTAATAAGCCGACACAATAGACTTAAGCAACTAGAATAGCAAGTAATTAAAGGCATTGTATGAGATGGAATAGAAATAGAAAACGCTGGCTGGAATCATTAGACAGAGGGCCATTGTAGCTCTCCTCCCCCGGCCCTTTTTGTCTTTGCGTCTCTTTTCATGTTTTCTATTCTTTACCAAGCGAGCGGCGGCCTTTTATTCATTTAATGATCACTCTGTCTTTTTGGAGAGCGACGCCTCACGTCTCCGAACGGGCTGACTGACGTGACCCTGAATTAACAGGCAGACAGCCAGCGAGACCCGGGTTTCTAAATGGTCCTCTGCGCTTCCCACTCGTCATTCAGCAGAGAAAAATCCATCATAAACTGGTGTGTGTGTGACAGACAGATACAAAGACAGAGTGTGTATGTGTATCAGTAGTCATGATGATAAAGTTAAAGGGCGTCTGGGGGGAAATAAATGACGCCTGATGGTTCAGCGGCCTGCAGACATTGCACTCTTGGGAGTTTTGCGAGAGCGTGATGCTGACAAAACTGACTTACAAATTGTTCCATCAACGAGACAATGTAATCTGACTTGATGGGATGTGGGTTTCTCTCTCCCTCGCCTGGTTTGTAATGTGGACGACAGAACGGAGGGACGACGGGAGCGATTTGCAAAACGTCCACGCCGCAGCGAAAACTCATCTCGGTATAAAGTCAATTTGCGTCTCTGCTGCAGCACAAAGTGAGACGGACGGTTTCTGAACGTTGAACGTTCCCTCCAAAGCTTCTGAAGACATATCGATGGCTGACTGATCACCTGACAGCACGTCTCATTTCGATCTCCTGATCACTAAACGAACAGAGGCTGCTTTATTGTGTTCACAGCGAGCATTCGTCGTGCCGGGAAGTGCCTCAAAATGGCGCCGCCGTATTTATGACGACCATGATCGTCCCCAACCTCAACCAATGCTGCCCTCCAGCACCTGTCCATACCGTGCCAGGAAAAGGTTTAGTTTGTCCTGCAAATGCTGTATTCAAGAAACACCAGGATGCATCCGGCCACATTTCGCAGTATGCGAGCTAACACACTGTTCTGGCCACTCTGACCCACAATCCTTTGCACAGTGAAAGACACTTCGGATGGACTGGGAGCAGAGATCATAAGTCCTTTCAGCAAGAAAGTCAAAGTTCAAGCTGCAATATTATGACAAAGCGGCCTGTGATGAGGTCACAAATGAATTCATCCTCAGAACAACTGTCAGAACGCTCGGGAGGTAGAACAATCAGACGGGACGTGAAGGGCGGAGCGGATCAAAAACAGTTCAAGACCAGCGTTTAAAAAGCTCTGTTTCAGATTTTCTCTCTTTTGAACGAGTTCTTTTGAAACGTTGGTCTGATTAAAAACACCAGAATGATGCATTTGTGCACAACTGGAAAAAGAGACTTGGCCTGTAAATGAAAAGCTGTTTGGCAGCCAGCTCTTCGCGCTCGCCGCAGGACGCCATTCACTCTGAACTGAGCCTCAAAAGGCTCGCCGTCGCCGCCCGTTGTGACCCGAAACTCAAAGGCTGTTCAGCGGCGACGCGTGAGGGTCGAGAACCTTTATGCAAATGTCCTGGAGGCAGCCGATCGCGCTCGTGTTGATTCTTTGAGAAGAGAGAAGCTCAACTGCTTTTCTAACACAAGTTCTTCAAATCAGATGCGTCGACTTCCTGTTTCTCCACAACGCAACTTTGGTGGAAAGTAGCAGTAATCAGTCAGAGCTGCCTCCCTGATGACAGCCGCTTAACGAGAACGACACGTTAACAGCTGGACAAACACAACGCAGCCACCCGGTCTGCAAACACTCCAGCCTCCATCACCTCCTGCAGACACACAAAGCAGGACCAGACCCTTCACACCGGCTCGCTCCGCCCGCCTGCCTCACGGGTTCAGGCGGCCGCTCTACTGTTACCGAGCCGATCATTTGGTCCAGTTTTCTGTGATTGATCCCGTTTGACCAAAGTGTCCTGAAGCAGTTCTGCAACTATAACAGGACACAAAGAAATCATCATCATCATCATCATCATCATCATTATCATCCTGACTAAGACATACAGAAGGAACACTAATGGCTGCCAATGGGCGTCTTCACCTGAGCGAATGTGTGATTTGCAGGTGTGATACTGTACAATAATGACCGCAAGTCATTCAAGAAAGCATCTACGCGTGCAGGTGTGAACACCTACACACAAACACCTGCACGCTTGCAAGAAAAACCACACAAACAAGTGCCGTTTTTGATGTTTCTGGAAGCAGCAGCAGCCGTTTTTAAAGAAATCACCGCGGCGATGAGAAACCATCAGAGATGAAACGGTGGAGAGAGGAGCCGCGTGTCTTCAGGACGGTTTGCTGTTCATTACCCACCGTCTGCACGAGTCAGCGTCCTCATTATGCGTGAGGAAAACAGCCGGCGATGAGCACATATCAAAGGTAGACACGGAGAATCGGGTGGACGAGGCTCTGCGCGATAACAGCAACATGTTTTCAATAACTCTAAAGTTTCTCTCACTTTGTTCCTGGGCTGGAAAACACTTGGAGAACAGCGAGAGGCTTCACTGATGCTTCGGTTAGCGCAGAGCTAACCAGCTTCAGATCGCCTCTTTCAAACCAAGACACTTAAAATGACATGAAAACAGAGAAAAACAGCACATTTAAAGAGCTGCAAACGGCTCAACGACGGATCAGTTATCAAAGTAACGGCTGATTAATATCGTTTCCATAGAATTCAAAGCAGAATTTTCACTGGTTCCAGCTTCTCAAATGTGATTATTTGCTGCTTTTCTTCATCATATACGACTGTGAGCTGAACGTCTTTTGGTTTTGGGCAGCTGGTTGAACAAAAAGAGGAATTTGAATGCATCTCTTTGGGCTGTGGGACCCGCTCTGTGACGTTTTCTAAAAGATAAGTTCAGATGTCAAACGTGTCACGGTGCAGACGTGACGAGGTTCGGTGAGTTCATCTCGCTGCTTTCATGACACAACAGGCACAACGACCCAGCGAGGTCACCAAAGTTCAGCAGCAGCACGATGGAAAGAGACCAAGTCTTCACTGACTCATCCAGCAGAGCGACTTCCTGCTCCGCTGTGCACACGCACACTCACAGCTTCAACGGGCCAATCAGAGGAGGGCTCCTTGAGGGACGGAATGCCACCTGGCCCTGTCATTGGTCGACGCGGGAGGCAACCGATGCTCCTGTGTTGATCTCAAGCACACAGTGAGGAAGGATGTGTTATTAGTCTCCGGTGCGTCACACTGCAGAGCTCAAGAGTCTATTTTAAATTAAAATGTCTGATTTTTCTTTTCTTTCTCTTTTATTGTTTATCTTCATACTGAGCTTTCATTCCCTCTGTAAGAAGAACAAACTGAAAAACAAAAGCTAAAAGAACAGACAGACATGAAAACACACTCTGGCACACAGAGCCGAGCAGATTGACAGAACGCAATCTGCAACGATGACTCATCAAAGCTATTCTTAACGTACTTTACGTCCCCTCGTTAGCGTCTCCAACGGGACAGTCTGTTGGCCTTCAGTGAGATGACGTCATCGTGGGCTTCGGAACAACGTGACGGACATTTTATAGACGTAAAGACTGATACGAACTGACCGACATCATCTTCATCAACGTGTAAAGAAAGTGAAAACACTCTTACAGGCGCGCGCACACACACACACACACACACACACACACACACACACACACTCAGGGCTGTGTGGTAACAAACATGAGCATCTCTGCGACTCTCGGCCGCTGACCTCGGCCTCTTTGACCTCTGACCTCTGAGGACCGACGCTCTCTTCCTGTCTTAAATCACTGGAGAAAGCACAGAGGAGCGTTTCCCTCCCTCCGCCTTCACTCGCCGTCTCTGCCAAGTTCTGAAGAATCATTTAATTTCAGGCTTTGAGGTTAAGGCATGTTTTTTTCGCCCGAGTGGAGATACTTATTTTGGTGTTTCGACACAGGAGCTACAGTCGCTCTGGGCTGAAAGCAACCACATGGTTCCAATAGAGACAGAGCGGGCGAACATGAACCGCTGTGTGGAATTAAAAAGCTTGAAGAGGAGAAGCAGTTCGGGCTTCGCCTCTCAGCTCGAGGACGGCGCAACACAACTGCAACACTATGAATATGGATAAGATGAGCGCTGATCAAGC
This sequence comes from Chaetodon auriga, assembly GCF_051107435.1. Taxonomy (NCBI): domain Eukaryota; kingdom Metazoa; phylum Chordata; class Actinopteri; order Chaetodontiformes; family Chaetodontidae; genus Chaetodon; species Chaetodon auriga. The sequence goes on along the minus strand of NC_135095.1, from coordinate 18,031,568 downwards.
GGCCAACAATTACTGCAAAAAGCTCTGCAAACCCAAAGTTCCTCGGCCGCCAGATCCACAAAGTGGCTCGACACATGCCGCAGGCAGCCGGAGCCAAGCCTGCAGCAGACGGTCAGCGGCGAGAGCGCCGCGTCCATCTGTCAGAGCTTCATCTCCAACATTGTGTTTTCAATTTGCACAAGGCCTCTGATCACAGATTACAAACAGCTAACGCTACGTGACGAAGCCGCAGGAACAGCCTGAGAACACGGGGACCTTCAGCCGTCATGCATATGCTCTGTTTGGCACTTCAGCGTGCGTGTGATTAATCGCCCTTTCTGAGGAAAATAACTCACTTTAAACATAACAAATAAAACACAAACTTCTCGCAGCATGTCAGTTATTGAAGAGACGGCTGGTGGGCACGTGTTGTGTCGAGCCAGCAGCGATTTGTACTCTGATCATGGTGGGATTAGCGGGAATCAGCAGTCGAATGCGGGGCAGCTTTTTTTAAAACTGGTATTACACCACTCGTAGAATCAGATTCCAGTTGGTCCAACTCGTGACATCCAATTTCCAATAACACCGGGACGCTTTAAAGCCCAAAAGACAGATATTATATGTATTTATGTTGAAGACGCTGCAGCTCTGATCCACAGTCACCTGCAGTCAGTTATCAGCGTTGGCTCGGTTATTTTCCATGTTGTCATATCTTCAGTTTTTATTTCTTACGTGGATTCACTCGGAGTTGACGGTCGGCCTCAACAGCTCAGCTTCCTGTGTGCAGACAAACATCCATGTGAGCAACTGAACCGCCGGCCTGCATTCCACTCAAACAGGTTCCTGACAGTCGAACTGCACAGACTCCATGAACACACAGCGCAGCCCACAGCGCACACACATTCCCCCGAGGCTGAAAGCGTCTCATTGGTTCATTCAAAGCCAGGTGGCCGAGCCACTGTGCTACAGGTGTGTAGCTAAGGAACTAGCTACATGCAGGGCAACAAATAAGCTGACACATGCTTTGGAAAGTGGTGGTTTAACAGCTACAAGCTAGCAAGCACGCTAGCACTAGTCAGTCACAATGTGCTATTTCTCCTGACTCACTCTTTTAGTCCCCTGGTTGTTGCCATCATTTGTTTGAATAAAGAATTATTCAAGGGGGAAACTAAAAACAGCTTTAGCCATCAGCTGTTAGCTTAGCATTAAGCCTGGAAATGGAGAAACAACTTGTCTGGCTTTATCAAAAATGGCAAGATGATTATCTTACTTTTGGACGAAGCCAGGCTAGCTGATCCCCCCTATTTCCAGACATTATGCTAAGCTAAGCTAAGCTAACAGCTGATGGCTGTAGCTTCATGTTTACTGTACAGACATGAGAGTGGCATCGAACTTTCACAAAGAAAGAAAATAATACTTGTGGCGTGACCCAACCATTTTTAATGACCCGTTAGCTTCGGCTGCTAATAAATTCTGCTCACGTTATTTCTGGTCCCACCTGGATTTCCTGCCCAGCACACATTTTAAATACATTTCTTCTTGCCAAAATCTGGTCTGAGCCTTCAGATCGGAGAGTAAAGTCCAGTTAAAAAACAAACAGATAAGAGAAGAGAAAGCTAATATCAAGACGGCCTAAGCTCTGCTACCATATGCTGAACATGTCGAGCCAAAACACCCAGTTACCTGCTGACCTTCCCCGACTGCCAATGTCATGAATACATGAATAAAAAGAGGTCGTTGGCCTTTGATTTTCCTCCCTTTCGGTTCCTTCTTTATATAAAGAAAGTTGCAAGTCAGCCATACTTGTTGGAGCTGCCCAATAAGCAACCGATGAAATTCCCTTCGCCTCCGAGCGATATTCGTATAAACTCCCAACAACTCCATTTCCGAGTCAGGAGATAATGTAAAACAGTGTACAGTTTGTCCCTAAGGCTATTCAACATGGAGTTCAGCCGCCCACTAACTTTTCGCTCGGCTCACAAAGGAGGAGATGTCTGCATTGTGCTGTGTGTAGAGGCATGTGTCGAAGCGTTCGCTGAAATAGCTGTGAAACATTAAAAAAGGGATTTACTAAAGAGCTTATTCAAGAGATTATACAAAAGAACGGCGCCTTTGAACAATCGATGGCAATAAGGACACATCGGAAGTGCTGTTTCCTTCAAAACCTTGATTGAACAAGCAACAGCAAAGAGTGCGAGGACAAGTTCTCATCACTCATGCTGACACTGGACGCCTGAGCCTGCAGTTTGCTGCAGGTTTTGTGCTTAAAAGGTGTTTTTTTTTGGACTTTTGTCAATCACTTTTGATGGAGTCCTTCCAAGAGGATCCAGATTTGAGCCCGTATGCATACCCTGCACCTGATATTGTAAGAAAACGGCAAATGTTGCACTAGCAGACGTCCCCAGGGTGACAGCGGTAAATTACAGATGACGATGACCTGTTCAAGCAGCCTTGAAGCTGCACGCTCGAGCGATTGCAGCATCACATTAGCCATAACATCAAACAACATGAGTCTAAACAGAGAGCTGCTGCTGTAGCTGTAATGGTTTTATGGTTTCACAGCTCAAGGTGCAGCGTGGAGGCTATTCTAATCCATTAGCTGACACCATGGGCAATTACCTTCCCATCATACACAGCAATGCTAGGAGGCAGGTGGCAACCAGCGCTGCGTTTTCTAAGATTCATAGTTCCACACATGAGGTGTGGGTTAATGTGTTTTAATGACCTTTGGAGCCAAAGATTTGACTGAGCACAGTCATTATCTGACTGCTGCTGTAATGACTTAAGCACATCAAATCAATACTGCCATCAAAAAACATCTGTTTCCACCACAGTGTACTGGACGGATGCAGTGTTAGAATATGCATCTGACACAGAGAGAGATCAGAGCTTTTGAATCATCTTAACTTCCAGTTATCCTCATTGGGTTTGGTGCAGACTTAATGAGGAGAATCAGCAGAAGATGATGGTTTTGTACAGGTGTTGGAAATATAACACTGGAAGAATTCAGTGCAGTCTGGAATACATTATGTCACGCGCTCAACAGGATCAGCCCACTTGCTGTGGCTCCAGATGTTCTGTGCATTGATTAGTCCCAACACATTCCGCTGTCTCTTCTGCGCAGACCGTCCCGTCAGACTCCGTTTAAAAATCATGAAATTAAAAATGACCTTAACAATCAGCACAGACTAGTACAACCAAAACAGAATTGAACTCATGACTACAAAAACTACAGACCAGCCTTCATTTCGGTGAACATACAAAAAGTAAGCACTCTTTCTTTAGTTATGTCATTCAAAGTTTTAAGATGTCTCCGCTCTCTAACATCCGTTTCACTCGACGCCACATTCAGCCTCAACGATGTCAATGGCAGCACGTACATGAACAACTTGCATTCAATCAATTCCAAGTTTTTTTCCCAAATAACTCACTTCTAGGTGATACCTTGTACGCCGAACATCCAACCAGTAAACGCTATTTCTAAAACATCGCAACTCGTGCTCCGTGGTGCGTTTGCCATTCGCCCGCAATCAATAAATAATTAAATTTGAAGTTTTTCGAGTGGAGTTCGGTGTGGCGTCTTCTAAACATCGGAGTGGAACGTATCGGGGCAACAACGCGTTGATAAGAAATCACGAGTGCCTTACAAATCTTTAAAATCCCCCTAAAGCTTTTCCTGCTCTGAGAAGCTTTGTGAAAGTGTTCTTTAAAAGGAAGGTGGGTTTTTTTTAGTGAAACTTAACGCATAAAACAGCTGAAACCTCCATGTCAGCGGCGGAGAAAAGTAACGAACGGGCGCTGCTTACCTCTGGGTCTGCGCCGAAATCTGCCTCCGTGCAGCCGCGCGTTTCTCTCTGTATTCCGCAAAGGTAGAAAAGTTGGAAAATGAAACTCGCCCTTCGTTAAAAAAAAGTTCCCAAATTTACATCCTGATGTGCGGAAACTGCTCCTGTCGAGTCCAACTGCAGCCAAATTAAACGCGTTGTTGAGGCGAAGCTGCGGCTGAACTTTACTTCAACAATATTCCCACCGACAAACAAGTCGACCGGCTGCTCTCCTCGTCCTCCCCACGCCCAGAACCGGTTCACGACAAGCCGGGCTCAGGTGGAATTCATGACCACACCGACACACACACACAGACGTCCAGGTTTCAGCGGCAGGAGTGTGTGTTTTCTGGACCCAGTGCGCACACATGCAGCCGGATCTCCAGCCTGAAGCTCCGCTGTAAACGGCGCGATACGCAACAAAACTGGGGAGTATCGGGACGAGGGCTTTTCTTCCTCCTCCTCCTCCTCCTCCTCCTCCTCCTCCCATCGCCAAACCCCCAGCGCCTGTAGGTTTACACAATTCCGCCAAGTTAGCACGGTTAGCTCGATTAACTGGTGCGTTTCCTTTCAAAGTAAAAGCAGCGTCTTCCCTAAACCCCGTAGGAGCGTTTGAAAACAATAATGATTTATACTGATAAACTGTATTTGTTTACACTTTTAACACAGGAATTACAGCTCAAAGTGCTTTACAGGAAAGAAATCACGTGCACCAGGTCAATGCTTTGCGTAAAAAAGACAGACATGGACGTAAAAACAGATAAAAAAATGAATGTAAAACCAAGACAGTGCATAAAACCACAGAATAATGATGATGATGATGATGATGATGATGATGATGATGATGAAAATATATATTTAGATTTGGTCGCTTTCTTGCTTTCTTCTTCCTGCTGCACAATTTTCCTTTGGACACATAAAGTTTTAACTTATCTTCGTTACTCTAGCAGAAAGTCCATATTGTCATCTAAATAAAAGCGTTAATCCTCTTTATAAAGACCATCATCGAACATTTCACAGCGTGTTCAGACTGAATGCAACGCGAATTTTAGATGTGGTGTGAATGCACAGGCTGAGTGTGCAGACAAGACGACTCTTCGTACGTTCTTTCTGCAGCAAACGTCTGCACAGTTGGTACACTGGCTGTTTGGAGCAAATAAAAAAGGACTGCAAATAATCCCCCAGCAGTCAAATGTGCATGAAAATCTTTATCCTCAGCTTGTCAGACTCAGCTTTACTCAGTCAGATCAACCAGAAGACTTTGATGTGACTTCATGGGAATCATATGAGTTCACTTTATACCTTGTGAATGAAGGTTAAATATCTTAACATATCTACATCCAGAAACTGCTGTGATATTAAGCATAGTATTAATTTTTGTAAATATCACTCGTTTAAAAAATAAAATAAAATAAAAATCAGGATTTGGTGAGAATACACATGAAATCAGCAAATCATTGGAAATAAAATTTTCCTTTTTTTTTTTTTTTTTTTTTTTTTTATTAGAATTTGCCAGCAGCTCCTTGCTTTGTGAACACTTTACATCATTTCCAGTTGGTATAGAGCAGGATGTTTAGACTTCTATTTTCGTTAAAACTTCGCTTTGTTAAAGGGGATTTTATTTTGAAAATTGCATCAGGAAAGTTCGCTCTGTATTTTTCTGACTTGACGGAGGCAGATTGCTCAGTCCCATGAGTTTAAATTGATGACCATTAAAAGAAAGGCAAAAAGCCCTTTAAAAACAGGGGAAATGAACAGAAATTAATGTGTTCATATTTTATATATTTGAATAAATTACTAAAACTCTGTCTTTAACCAAGAAACAAGGTAAAAAAAATGCACACAACAAACAAACAAACTGTTGCTTTCCTCTGACAGATGTATGTGCTGCAGCCTAATCCATGCTTTTAAATAGATTACAGTTTAATTTACATCCATACTAATCTATTTAGACCCCCCCGGCGATATCAGTTGGATTTCTTTTTCATTTTATCTGTGCACTTTCTTTCTCATTTTATCCTTTGATTTTTTGAGACATTTGAAATGGAAGCAATCTGCGTAAATCTTCACAGAGGTCTGGGAGACTGGTCGCGCTGTCAAGCCCAGTTAAGCGTGCAGTCGCCCCCGCTGCTAATTCGAGGGCTTGGTGGGGCACAATGGAGGCTTTGTCGTTGGAGAATTTGTCTGAGAAGTAATCCTTGACACTGGGCCATTCAGGGGCCTGACCTTTTGTTTCATAAGTCTCCTGAATGTTACAGTAGGCACCGGTGCATTAGAACAACTTAAAGTGGTGCAAGTCGCCCGGTATGGCTGGAATGGTTTGTGTAGCATGAGGTGAGCTCGGAGTGTGGGTGTGGGGGTCTGTGCTCTGGAGGATTTGGGTGTAGAAAGGTCAAGTTTCATGAGCAGGGAATGAAGCTGAAGCCTGGATAGACACACGAGATGAACTAACACACTGCTGGGTTTGGTCTTTTCATGGTCATTCCATTTATTATACGCCAATATTAAGCCATTATCCTATAATATGAACCTTTTATGGCAACATTTCATACAAAAAAGTGGAAATTGTGAGCTAAGCTGTGAGGCAAATTTCTGCTCAATCACATTAAAATATAGTATTATACGGCGTTCTATAGCTGTGACAAGCCTATGGTGACATTCAGACTGACTCACATTAAGTATCTCTTAGCTCTAATTACTATAATCTACATTAATCCCGAGTGTTCTGCAGAGAGAGCTTCATCTGAATGTTGGGAAACTGAAAATCTGTCCTTCTAAAACGAGCTAAAAGCTAGAAGAGCGGAATGAAAACATGTCTGTAGATCAGCAGTGTGGTTCTGATGTGGCCGTCTGGGTTATTACTGAAGTTAAAAATGAGTTCGGCCACAAAGAGATTGGCTAAGAATCATGGGAGGTGGAGTTCTGAATGCTGGCTGAGCATGAGTCAGTGACTGGTTGTGAATGCATGTCTGGACACATGCACACACACACACACACACACACACACACACAGGATGAGGGTACCGCTGTGTGTCAGTCATGTTGCACTGATAGACTCATTAAGTGCCTAAATCACTGACTGGATAACTGACTGATCAATCCGGCTGACACGCTGCTTCCTGGTTGGCTGACAAACTGTCTGTCTGCTCATCTGACTGGTTAATTAGCTGTCCTGTGCGTGTGTGTGTGTGTGTGTGTGTGTTTACACTGTCTTCTCAAACACGCTCTTTGAAGCCTGTCAATACACATTATGTAGACCTGGATCAGCGCGTAGGGCCACACACACACACACACACACACACACACACACACACACACACTCTGGCCATGTTCAGGCTCACCAACCAGACAAGAGCGTCAATATTTGTCAATTCTGCAAAACCGCCAATTACACCCAGACGTTTCCAAGATTTCTACAACACCTGCGCGTCACTGCGGCTAATGTTACAGCGAGATGATGGTTATGACAAGTAAAATGTGGTCTGGGTAAAGTCGGGGAACGAGCTTTAGAAAGCGAGCTGCACTTCTGTTGGATTGACAGTCCAAAGCTTTCACCACAATTCTCTCACGATGGTTAACTTTGATGCTGTGTGCTCAGAGTACAGAGAGTCAAAGACATAAAAGATGTCTGCAGAGTTCAGCCATGATGGAGCTTTACTGGGAGATGCTGCCGACAGCCATCAGAGGCTGATGTTTGTCTGGATTTGTTGCCATGTTAGAGCAGCTATAGGGATGAAATGTTAGAACTGTTACATGGATTAGCATGAGATTTTGTAAGGACCAATTATGAAATATCTCAGCATCTACTGGACAGATTGGCACAAAATTATGCACAAACGTTCACGGTTCCCAGAGGACGAACCCTGAAATTGATTCTCCTTTGGTGACTTTTCATTTAGCGCCATCTTCAGGTCAAAGTCTTAACACACTGGTTTGTGCAAAGCTAAAAACATTCCCATCAGCCTCATGCTGTACTTTGTTTTTGCTGCTCATTAGCAAACGTTAGCATGCTAACATGCTAAACTAAGATGCTAACGTGTTAAACATTAGACCAGCTTATCATCAGCATGTTAGCATTGTCATTGTGAGCGTGCTTTCTGACCTTAGCATTTAGCTCAAAGTGCTAGCATGCTGCTAGCATACCAGATGTCCTGCTCCTCAGGAAGGAGTCACTGGAGCCTTGGACCGCTCAGCCAGCAAACATCATCGTCAAGTCTAAAGTCACGGACACACACTGACATCCCTGCTAACGCCACATTGCTTCTATTCTTTTATTTTCTTTTAACTCCTCTTTCTTGTTCTGTTGTTTCTTCAGATCTCTGTTCATCACACATGCAGCGTTAAGCCCATCTGGCCTCATTCAAAGCCTGATGTTGACCCCTGACCTCTGACCCCGTGTGTCGGGTGAAGAGCCAGCATGTCTGGCCAATCATCCGTGGATGACACATTCCTGCTACCTGCTCTATTCCTCACCTCTAGCATCTTCGTACAGAGGCTGAACAAAATAATAGAAACAGAGACACAACACAACAGTCAAGAATCTGAAGAAGAAATCAGTGTTTGAATAGCAGGATTGTTGGTCACAGTATCTCTAAATTAGTAAGTGAGGCAACATTTTTAAAAATCCTGACCACGTCTCGAACAAACTGCATCATAAAAGGTGAAGAGAGGTGACAAATCCGAGCTCGCCAACATAATGAGCAAACGCAACAGCATATTTATTTCAATTCTGCTCAAAAGGAAGCACAGAATTCAATCAACACCTTTGTGTCGAGTCCCAGTGAGGACAGAACAAAATCCCTGAATCCAAAATCTGGTGTGTTTATTTCGACTGTGTCTGGAATATGTATCGCAGCGAGGATGCAAAAATAAAGTGTTTCTGACCTCAGCTGCAGGGCCCTACAGCTGCTGCATCATAACAAATGTATTTTTATGCAGCTGGTTATTATTCAAACCCACAGACCTTTATTTGAAATTCCAGAGGAGACCCTAAAGTTTTCAACAACACCACATACTATACGTCAGGCTGAATTCTGTGTATGAAACAAGGCACAGGGACATGTGGAATATTCCATTCAGTGCAGTGCTGCTGATTCTCGACTTGAATATTTCATTCAAGGTGAAGAGTGATAAGACACATGCAGATCAAACAGCCACGAGGACGCTGACAGATGATGCAGACGGTTGTTTCTGTTGGTTCAAAGCTGCTTAAGACGAGACTGTAACACATCCATGCTCTTACAAATGGAAATTCAAGAGGAATCCATCCATCCATCCATCCATCCATCCATCCATCCATCATCCATCCATAACTCATCTGTTCATCCATCCAACATGCATCCATATGCCGATCCATCATTCATCCATCCATCCATCCATAAACCAGCCATTCATCCTTCTATTCATTAAACCATCTATCCATTCATAACTTCATCCATCCATAAATCCATCCTTCCATCCAACCATCATCCATCAATGCAGTTGTCCTTCCTTCCATCATCCATCCATAAATGCATCCATCCATCCATTCATCCATCCACCCAGACATCCATCAATTGGTATGTGGGCTGTTTCAGTTTGAGCTGAAAAAGGTATTCAAACACCACATTATTATAGTGTGTGTGTGTGTGTGTGTGTGTGTGTGTGTGTGTGTGTGTGTGTGTGATTTTGAGTGAGATGTCAGATGTGAATGATTTATGAGTATGATAATGAGACTGTTGAACTGTTGAAGGACAATGAAGAGTAAGACTGTGTAGGCACACACACACACACACACACACACACACACACACACACACACACATTCTCTCGTAATATTCTGCTCTACCAAAGCTGCCAATCTAAAAGTCTCCATTTCAACTGTGCAATAAGCATTTGCTGTGTTTCTCAGCCAATAAAAGTCCAGTAATCTAAATGAACTGTTTACATTACGCGGGTTCAAACCAGACTGAAGCACATCTGAAACAGTGAGATGCTGTATTAGGATCAGCATCATAGCTTTAGGCCATTTTATTGACATCCATGATCCACACGTGGGCTGAAGAAGACGCATAAAACTGTACTTGGATTTTTTTGGTGTGCAAAGAAAACAGCCTTAAAACTTAAAAATAAAGAAATAATCCTGAATGCTCAGCACACACACGGCAGCAGCTGTTAGCAAGACAATGCACACAAGATAATAAGAAAAACATCATGATTCCCATAGAAACAAGAGTCTATAGCCATGCTAGCACAGCAGGGCTTTAGGCTAAATGCTAATGTTGGCGTGCTAACATGCTGATGAACAGACACAGTGTTCACCGTGTTCTGTCTTATTGTAGTCAGTCACCAAAGTCCACAGGGGTTCATCCTCAGGGGACCATGAATGTCTGTTAAAAGGTTCCCGGTGATCCGTCTCATAGTTTAAGAGACACGTCAGTCTGGACAAGGTGTGGTCCAATTGCTACACTGCTAGCAAGGCCAAAAATGTTAGCTTAAAGGGCTTCATGGACGGCTTTCAGGACTTCAGTGACTCTCATTGTCACTGAAACACCAAAACAACAGGAAAAATGTTAAATCTCATCTTCATCCTCTTCATCCTGCTGCTATAGGTCACAGACATCAAACTGATCTATTGATTTTATCTCAGATCTTTGACAAACATGGCCAGACTCCTCTCACAGCAAGCTGCATTCTGTTGCCTCGACATCGCAGGTGTTGTTATTGACATATTTTTCTATTTGCGCTGTGGCTCAACTAGCTGAGTCGAAAACATTGATTTGATTGAGGGTCATAACTGCTACCTGCCAGCCCCGGCTCATGTAATTCCCATGTTGCCGCACGGACGCTCGATTAAATCACTGTTTCATAAGTTGAGATTCAATATGTCATAAAAGGAGCCTCGCAGAGGGACTTGAAGGTGACGGTCGCATGAAGGGTGCGACCACGTCTGCAAACAACTGACAATCATTGGTGTTTTGAAGGTTTTCTCCGTGTGAGATGTGACATGTGTTGTCTTTAAAATGCAAACAGTTTGAGGCTGGAAGCGTGGATTGATCAGTGTGAACATGGTGTAACGCTCTCCACTGAACGCCAGACTAACAAATGCATTTGTGGTGTTTTAACATCTCGTTAAGGCAGGCAGAGTCTGGTTTGACTGCAAATGAGGAGGGAAAAACAAAAAAAGCCTCCATCCTGACGCCGCCGGCCTGGTTTTTAAGGCCAAATATTGCCCTCATACATCATCACACCGATACACAGTCCATCAGTCCAACCCTGCCCTGTTATATGGGGAGAGAAAATGAAAGAAAAACAGGTGTAACATCAGGCGGTGGGATGTGAATTGAAAAGCATGTGAGAGCGGGACAATACAATGAACCGCAGTGCATTTAGGATGTTATTTAAAAACCTCATTCACCCCTTCCTGGTGTAATGATGCTGTTTTTTTCTGCAGCACTCCCACTCCTCACACTTCATTTCTCTCTGTACAAAAACGTTTTTTTCTCACGTCTTTAAAATGAAGCCTTTGAAGAGACAGAATAACAGCATTTTGTGTTTTGAGGCAGTGATCCAGCAAACCAGCTACTGACAGAAGACAAGCTTCAGAAACTCATCAAATATGGAAAATAAGTCAGATATACATTGGAAACTGAAATAAGTGTAAAGCGGTTTGTACAGTAGGGAAAGAAGTTAGTTAAAGCCTCAACAAACTACATTCGCTGACGCACCAATTCATGTTCCTGTCCATGAACGGGATACAGGATCGCAAAGTGAGTATTGATCGGAGGGAATCATACAGAACTGGGTTCATCTTCTCTGCAATTATAGAAGAAACAAATTGAGCGATTCTTCAAGTCCATTAAGGAACAAATAGAATATCTCACTTCCATCAATACAGGACTTGTTACCAACGCGGCCAATGTGCTGCAAGATTAATTGCCGCGCACTTCAAATGCCTTCCGCAGCACTATTTATTGTTAGAGCGCTGCCGACTGTTGAGAAGGAGCAGTGCTGCTAATGACACTTTTTAATTCACGGTATAATATGATGCAGTGTGGTATTGATGGGAATGAACTGATGCCTAAATGCGTTGCAGTACAAACAGAAGGAGTGTAAGTAGTATGTGTGAGTATCAGCAGAGGTAACGGTGGCATCCTGGGTTTAGGTGGAGCGAAGTTTTCTGATATTTGTAGAATACGTTGCTGTCTTATCCAGAGCATCTGAGAAGATCTGGTGATAAAACATGTCTTCCAACATTTCCTCAGCTGACTCCAAATCTACAATGCTAGCATTAGCATAGCTTTCAGGTACATCAATCAAGTTTGTGGTCTTAGGCAGGGACCTTATTTCGGATCCTTGTGACCTGAGGGTAGAAGCTGGTGTATCCGGTACCTTCTTGCCAACTGCAGCAGGAAGAAAATGCCATTATTCCATTGTTCAGGATCATTAAGGATTTCTTAAGCTTGTCCTTGCAGCGCCCGGTGTAAATATCCTTTAGGTGGAGTAGAGCACCTCCTGTTTTATGTTCAGCCCAATGAACCACAGTTTGTAGGACCTTACAGGCCTGTTGGATGCCGTTTCTGAACCAGTTGTTCCCCTTCAAGACGCTGCCTAGAAATTCCTTAGTATTTGCATCCTGTCGTCAGGACTGAAAGTTTTAGTCCTGAGGTGGTGTTGGTGGATGGATCAGCTCAACTGGGTCAGACTGTGGTTTGATACCTGCGTTTAACCAACAGTCAAGTCAAATTTTAAGCCAAACCAGAATCTTTTCCTAAAGCAAAACGAGTAGTTTTGGGTCCTAAACCTAACTAAGGTGCAACCATCACCTGAAATGTGTCTACGCAAGCTTTATTTTGAAAGGACGTTGCAAATTTTCTGTTACTAACAAGATGTGATGCAGGCAGGTGCAAAGATTCCTACAACTGAAATACTTCAGTTTGAAATGCAATCAGGCCGCAGTGTCTTCAGTAAACATGATAGCTGCTCCTTGATGACTTACTCTGGACGGCCTGGCGGAGGAAGTAACCCGTAACCCGCGCCATGTTGGTGCATTGCTCTACACGCTGACCCAGACAGGAAAGAGGAAGCACAAAACGTGACCATGCAAAGAGAGCGTTTGAGTGTGTGTTTGAAAATATGGCGGTGCTGACTGCAGAAGGCTGAGAAACAAAGAGCAGGTAGACTGATGATTGATTAGCTGTGGCTGTCTGGCTGACTGAGACTCATTGGCAGCCGTCACTTTGATGAATTACACCACTGAGAAAAACACACTGCACTCTGATTACTGCCAGCGAGCCTGCGTGTGTGTGTGAGAGTGTGTGTGTGTGTGTGTGTGTGCTGGGGTTGATGGCCTGTATATAGCCTTTGTTAGGGCATGTATGTACAGTGCATGTGTCTGTGTGCATGTAGCTGCTGCTGTTGGTCCCTTCATGACTGTGAATTGCTCTACAGGGATTGTTTTTAGTGGATGCTGCCAGTGTTGTTTACATGCTAATCCGCCTCCTGTGTGTCCATGTTCACACACCCGAAATCGTTGTTTAGTATTCTGCCGGAGGAAGCAGCACATCCCCACAAGTCTGGCCCAAGGTCCTACGCCACTCGTATACAGAAGGCGATTTGCTCATATTTAACAAGCTGGATGACAGGTATGTTGGTTTTCATCGTCCCTCAGCTCCACCTGTCATGGGATGCGCTGAATAATTTATGCTGATAAAGGCCGTGCTGTGTCTTTTGATCTAGCAAAGATTTGACTGAGGCATTAAAATTATGGGCAGTTCATTTAATAAAACATTTCAGGAGCCGGCGCAGCGTCGGACCTCCATCAGCGTTTGAAGGCTGACGTTAATGTGGGTGGTTTGAAGCTGCTGACTGCTGATGTTTGGAGCCCAAAGTCTTTTTAAATGTGCACATTTTTCATGCGAGAAAATGACACTGAGTGCAGAAGGTGACTGTGGCTGGTGTCGCTCATATTTTTAATCCTTCTACCTGAACGTTTTACCCCATTATCTCCAAACATCAAGCGTTGCTTTGCAAAGTAACATGAGATGACGTGAAAAGAGGCTTTTGAGATGAAGACTGAACTGGGCTTATGAGGAAATGAAATGGGATGCAGATGCTTTGAGGTCTTCGTCTTTATCATTAGTTTGATCTCACATTCTGTCTTCCATTTGTTTTATGTCTGGATACCTGTGATATTCAGGTACTTGAATGCCCCCCTGCTGCTCTGATGCTTTATTATCTCTTCACATTAACTGGCGGTTAATCCTTGAACTGCTGCGACTCTGATTGGATTCGCCGCTCTGCCTCTCAAGGTGCGTTCATTTCACCTTCACTCGCTGCCTTCAGGGATTCATAATTCATTGTCTTGTTGCACAAAAAGATTTTAGATGTTCGTGGACCTCCAGAAGACGTCTACAGTGCTCATGTTGCAGTAAAATGTTCCCTCTCAGTGTTTTTTCTATTAATATCTGATGTTCTGCTGCATTCATGTGTTTGCTGCATTTTACTGCTGTAGATGTTTCAGCTTGAGCTCATTTGAATTACTTTATATCCTGTTGGCTGCTTTAATCTGCAGCAATGCATCATATTCTATAAGATCATCATATGTTTGCAGCGCGGCCGTCCTGTGAGAACCTTGTATCTCCAAAAAGTTTGACGACCTCGGAAAACAGCCTGTTTTCAGCTCTGTGACGATGCATTTTCAGCTGATCCAAGAGGCTTTTTAAAGAGTTTATTGAGCTGAAGAAGACATGAAGGAACTCTTCATCCATCAGTTCAGCACAAACATCTGGAGATACGTGGTTTTCACTGGAATGGTTAGATTAAAATAGCATTCCACAGACTGTAAATACATACAAGTTCTACATCGCTCCCGGAAATGAAGCACAGGTTGACAAAGATCCCCTAAACTTATCAAACTATGACTGTGGTCTTACTCTAACCTGTCCACACTGGTTTGAAACGTGTTGCTGCATCAGACTCAGAATAAGCAGCTCAGACATTGAATATCTTGTCTTTGTGCTGCTTTCAGTTGAAATCTTTGAGCCGCTCTAGATGCACAAACTGTGTTTTGTGTTTATTCTGGAGGACTTGCTGGGAGATTTGTGCTCCATCAGAACTGAACACAGAGACACCATCCACCCCCCGAATGTTCAGTCAGTGTGCTGCCCTCCTGAGAGCCTTTAAGATGCTTCTGGCAAGAAAGAGTATTAAGAAAACATTTTCATTTCCAGCGCAGCAGGAATTTCAAATATCAGGTTGTAGCTCTGTCTTCCTGTCAGAGAGCACTCGGTGGTTCACACATCACTGATGCTCGTATGTTGTTTTACCTGTTCTAATGTTCTGCAAAGTTTTATTGTACCGTAGTTGTTGCATTAGCGTAAAGTCAGGCTGAGGTCACTGCTTCCTGTCCACCGTGTCACAGCTGGGTGACACCGGGCCACAGGTGCCACCACTCACTGACCAAATGTTCTTCCTCAGATGAGATTCTCTGTTTTTATTTTGGCCTCTGTAGTTCTTTGGCTCTGGCTGTGAATACAGTTTGGATATGAGTACAAAGCTCTCTAATCGCTGCTCCCGGCGCCCCCTCCGTCCTCCATGAAGGCTGACCTGGACACTGTGTGCCGGTGCGAACGCAGAACGTCCTCTCTGGCTCTTTGCCCAAGGCCGCCGCCAGTTCTGCTGCAAAACGAGAAGCACGCTCAGCAGTGTTCCCCCACGGAAACAAAAAACTGCTCGTATGATTGTGCAGCACGTGTGGATGCTGCTTTCATCTGTGACCTATCCTTTGAGCTGTGCGGGATAAACACACTGAAGCCATAAATCAAGAGGAAGGTGTTCCAAGGCGCTCTTCAAGCAGAGAAGAAGCAGGAACAGTTCTGCTTTCCTGGTTAGTTAAAAAGGCTTCAGGCCTGAAGCAGCACAGAAAGAGTTTACAAAGAGGAAAAATCACATTAAAAGTACAGAAAACTGCACTGTAAGAGTCTGCTGAGTCACCGTGACGTGCTGATACATTTGAGCTAATATGAGCAAAATGTACACCAGTGAATTATGTGCTATGGTGGTTGCCAACCTGGGGGGCAGGACCCCTGCAAGGGCATGCAAAGGCAAATCTAAGGGCTTGCCAACTAGTTAACAGGACAGAAAAGCAGAAATTCTGGCATAATTTTTAATGCCAAATCATTATTGATGTGTAAAAGGTGATGTGGGCTCACAAACAGGTGCGTTTTAAGGGGTCAGAAACCAGAAGGTTTGTCAGAATAGGCCATCAACAAACACTTGTACTGTCTGGAAAAGAAACACCTGTCCCAATATTCTAAAATCAGCCCTCCTCTGATGAATTATGGGTTTATCACTTTAATTCAGCATAAAATTAGATTTAATTACATGGAACAAGAGTCAGAATTAAGGCATAAGTAACAGGTTAATTAGTGACCTTCAGAGTTGGAGTACAGCAGAACAGCTGCTAACGGAGCCTACGCTGCAGATGATTTAAGACTCACATTTACAGCTTTCACTTCTGTCGTCACACGGGCTGCACGCTGAACGAGGAAGATGGAGTCGAGACAGACTTTCATCCACAGACTCATGAGATCAGACTCAAATGATCTCGGTTCACAGTTTACGGGCACAGACAGTGACATGGGAAATAACTGCGTTTATGTAACTCTGTTATCCAAAGAGCTTCACAGCTTTGCCTCCAGGAGTAATTTGAGGTTCAGTCTCCTTCAGCATGAGGAAGATCAAACCTACAACCCCGTCACCACCGTTATTCATCAATGTGCTGGT